>NW_007379626.1:43742-45186 GCF_000475195.1 Diaphorina citri | reverse complement strand
TAATAATAATAATACTTATAACGTCATGAGGGTTATTACTTTCGATTACCCTTATTTTTTGTTGATGGTGTTATTTTTGTTGTTGTGTTTGTTGTCATGATGGGATGGTGTTCTTGTTATAATAGTAATAATAATAGTATTATTATTGTGGGGCCATTTTACTGTCCTAACTTTTGGTAGAAAGTTATTGTTACTTGACTATACCTATGCACCGAGTTTTTCTTCTGCTCCTCCTTCTCCTCCTAAATCTTCTTCTTCTTCTTCTTCTTCCTCTTCTTCCTTCTTCTTCTTCTTCTTCTTCTTCTTCTTCTTCTTCTTCTTCTTCTTCTTCTTCTTCTTCTTCTTCTTCTTCTCTATTACAGGACTCTATTATGGATTGCTTTGATATCATTTGGAAAAGAGGTGTCGCTTTTTTCCCCCTAAAGAGAAAGGCTTGTAACATTTTTGGTCAAGTTTTTCATGTGGGAAAGCTCTTTTTTGTCCTAAACATGGTAGATAGCTGCTATAAGTAGGTATAGTTATTTTTTTATTTTATTTTCCTTTCCAACCCTCATAAATTTTCGACAGCGAGTTAAGAGTAGAGGGGAGGGGATGAGGGAAGTAGGAGGGTTGGTAGGGGAAGTAAGAGAAGAGGGGAGAGGGAGGGGGAGAGAGGGGAAGGGGAGGACTGTCTAAACTTAGCGCGTAAATTGTGGTTTGAAATTAGGGTAGTAATAAGTTTTCGTTTTCTCCTCCTTCTTCTCTTCCTCCTTCTTCTTCTCTTCCTCCTCCTTACCAGTTCTCGACGGACCAATGAGGTTAAGCAACGTCTTGTATGGTTGGTATTTGGTCAGCTGAGCATTGGGAAGATCAGATTCGGCTAATTGGGCAGATCAGTTCAAGTTGAAAACCAGGCCAGCCTAGTTACCAGTTAGCTCGGAGGGCAAGTGCTTGGTTGCGGGTTCGATTCCCACCAAGGGCGAACTTTTACCTAAACAGATAAGTTTCGACCTCGGAGAGGTTGACTTTCTCTTATCCTAAACTCCTTGGATTTCAGGACGATAAAACCTCCGTTGTTCAATCGTTGCTTGTGAATAAATTGGTTCTTGTTGCTCGTTAGCATATCTCTGGTTTTCTCTTTTTCTTTTAGGTTTGAAACCGTTTGGTGCAGGTGGAGGAACAAAACTATTTCCATAATCCGGGTTTATCTGGAGACTTCCACCTCCTCCTTAGTTTTCGTTTTCTCCTCCTTCTTCTCTTCCTCCTTCTTCTTCTCTTCCTCCTCTATTATAAGAGTCTTGCGTGTTTTCTTTAATTTCTTTTCTTACCCCCTCTAGATTTCCCCCCAACGTCTTGATGGTTATTTTTGTAGTTGTTGTTGTTGTTGTTGTTGTTGTTGTTGTTGTTGTTGTTGTTGTTGTTGTTGTTGTTGTTGTTGTTGTTGTTGTTGTTGTTGTTGTTGTTG
>NW_007379626.1:24343-43501 GCF_000475195.1 Diaphorina citri | reverse complement strand
ACGGGAGGGGAAGACTGCAGCGGAGAGGGAAGGGAGGGACGACTGTCAAAACTTAGCGCGTAAATTGTGGTTTGAAATTAGGGTAGTAATAAGTTTTCGTTTTCTCCTCCTTCTTCTCTCCTCCTCCTTCTTCTCTTCCTCTCCTTCTCTTCTTCTTCTTCTTCTTCTTCTTTTTCTTCTTCTCCTCCTCCTTCGTTTATTTTTTCCTTTAAATTAAAACGAATTAGTATTCAAAAATAGAAAAATGCTCGCGGCAATTTATTACGAAACACCGAGAAGGGGAAACATTAGTTTCGTTTGAAATTTTAATGAAATTTTTTAAGGAAAAATGAAAATAAATAAGCACACTTTAATAAATACAAATGGAAAAAAGTAAAAATAAATAAATAATATCAGGTATAATTTTCTAAGCAGTTATACCTAAGTGCCTTTTTACTTTCCTTTTTTTTTCAGAAACCTACTTTTTACTTTCTATTATTTCATGTGACCTGCTTTTGAGGCAAAACTAACTTTAATTAAAATTTGATTTATACCTGCCTGAATGTGGGCAGATATTTTACCATTTACAAATGTACGTAGGTTACCATTTTCTACTTTATAAATGTAGGTAAAGTGCTTTGCTAGTTATAAAAGTACGGGTAAGTATATAGGGTACCTTATTACTTATTACTCAGGTATACGTATAGAAATACCTACATAGGTAATCTAGATCCTTGTTGCATGCAACATGGTATACCTAGACTGTATGAGCTGGCACACACCAGCAACATTTTCATCAGAAACATTTGTTTCACAACATGTGCGCAACTGTTGCGAAACAAATTGTTTCTGGTGCAAGGTGATTTGACGAAACAGGCGATAAAATGATTTGGGTACAAACACACGGCATAAACAATTTCTTACCTTTGGTTTCCGTGTTGAAGATGAGAGTGAGCAAAGAGTATAAAGCTAAAAGACGCGTTGATGCCAAAATAAATTCAGGGAGCGAGGTAACTATAGGGGAAGCAATAAACACGGTATACTATAATATGACAAAGGCATGCGAAATGTACATGGAAAATAGAAAGTAATTGTCAGTGGCGGAGGGTGATGGAAGATAGGGGTAATCACCGCTTTCCTTCCTTTCTACGGTTCTGAACCCCCTCTACTTACCGAAAATAGTAAAGCTAAAAGACGCGTTGATGCCAAAATAAATTCAGGGAGCGAGGTAACTATAGGGGAAGCAATAAACACGGTATACTATAATATGGCAAAGGCATGCGAAATGTAGATAGAAAATAGAAAGTAATTGTCAGTGGCGAAGGGTGATGGAAGATAGGGGTAATCACCGCTTTCCTTCCTTTCTACAGTTCTGAACCCCCTCTAACTTACCACTTACCGAAAATAGTAAGTGATTATTGAACCTGGAACAGCGGCTGTTCTACTACCTAACCTCTACTGGGCTTTCAACATAGCAACGATTGTCCATAATAAAGTAAGTCTAATAAATTCCATTTTTTTTTTTTTAGAGAGAGAGATTTGATTCAGGGAACGGTAACTGCTAAGGTCTTATCGTCCCGAAAGCTGAATTTGCAAAGTGCATTTCTAAGCCGAGAAACGGTAACCAGGAGAGAAGAAAAAATAGTAAAGGAAATATAACTATACAGAATGGACTGGAACTCCAGAGAAGACTTTCCAAAGAATTTGTTTCGAAAGAATTTGAATTTGCAAAGTGCATTTCTAAGCCGAGAAACGGTAACCAGGAGAGAAGAAAAAATAGTAAAGGAAATATAACTATACAGAATGGAATGGAACTCCAGAGAAGACTTTCCAAAGAATTTGTCAGTGGCACTGAACCTCAATATTCACCAAATGGAAAGCAATATTCTCCAAATGGTACCCAAATGAAAGGTAGAAATGGTCAAACAGAGGATTCCATGTTCTTCTCGGATGTTCCAGTTTTTGCCACTGTAGGTGATTTGAGGAAAGGAACTTCTCAGGATGGCAATTCAAGTAATGAAGAGAATCTATTCTCACCGCCAGTTACAATTGGAAATGCCTCAAGAGAATTCGCCGTGTCGAGAGCACTCGGAAAATATCGACAAAGAAAATCATCAACAACTAACGAGAGCACTGAGAAAGCACCCGTCAGTCAGGCAAATAATGTCAGTAAAATCGATGGCCCTATTCAGGTCGTAACCACGGACGAAGAGGCCTCAAGAGAATTCGCCGTGTCGAGAGCACTCGGAAAATATCGACAAAGAAAATCATCAACAACTAACGAGAGCACTGAGAAAGCACTCGTCAGTCAGGCAAATAATGTCAGTAAAATCGATGGCCCTATTCAGGTCGTAACCACGGACGAAGAAGAGGAAGAATTGAGAAGAAATGAAATATTTGAGAAAATCAACTTGGAAGAAAACAACAAGAGGGCTGAGATGATTGAAGAACATACGCCAACCAACTTTGAAACAAGTCCTATCAATTCCCGCGTCAGAGCACTTCCTCCGAGGAAGAATTGAGAAGAAATGAAATATTTGAGAAAATCAACTTGGAAGAAAACAACAAGAGGGCTGAGATGATTGAAGAACATACGCCGACCAACTTTGAAACAAGCCCTATCAATTCCCGCGTCAGAGCACTTCCTCCTAGACATCAGCAGAGTCTGGAGATACCATCTGTCGGCAGAACATCAGGTGAGATGGAAGAGGATAGTAGGAGTACTCACAGTTGGAGATCAACATCCCGCGTGTCTTCTAGAAGACAATCCACGGAAGATAGCATTGACAGTGAAGACGAGTGGTACATCTACGAACTTCGGAAACTGGAAGAACTTGAACGACTCGGTATTCAGCAACAAGAATACCAACCTGTTGCTGAGAAGAACCTCGAGACTCTGAAAGATTTCAGACAGAACAAAACCAATGACCGACAATATGAGAGTGAACATAAGTTGGAGTTTGAAGGTAATGGATCACAAGAGTATGCATATGAAGAACAAGAACCTGAGAGTCCTGTGACCAAAGCAGAAGAACGATCTAAGAGTCCAGAATATGAGGAGGATCTGGATGAAGAAGAAGGAATAGAAGAGGAAGAGGAGAAGGGTGCCTCGTCTGGAGATACAAGTGGACCTTGTATTCATTGGGAGAGAATAAAAAACAAAAGCGAAGGAACACAAACCGAAGAAAATTCATAGCAGAGACACAAGAAAGTAATTTTCAAAATGAAAAATAAACTGGGAAACACAAACAAGACGACGGGAATTGAGGAAATGAAGATGAAGGAGGAAGTGGAAATGGAGTTACGTGCGTTACTTACCGTCGTCACGGGGGTGGGCGTTTCCGCTGCCACTTTCTCCTCCGCCTTCCTCTCCTTCAACGCTTTCACCAGCTTCCACTTACTGCCAAGTGGTCCCCCGGCGAGTCCCAAATCCTCTTTATCCTTGGGCAAATCCTTCTCGTAACTTTCGTAGTTCACTTTGGAGCTGTCAAACTTGAAGCGTGGTATAGACGGTATCCCCGGTACAATGTCTTCGGGTTTCAATTCGTCTTGTTTCGGCTCTTTCCGATTCTCGTAACTTTCGTAGTTCACTTTGGAGCTGTCAAACTTGAAGCGTGGTATAGACGGTATCCCCGGGACAATGTCTTCGGGTTTCAGTTCGTCTTGCTTCGGCTCTTTCCGTTCTTCATTGAACTCTTCATATTCCTCTTCTTCGTGAGGACTGTCCGGTCCACTTGTGTCTCCGGACGAGGCACCCTTCTCCTCTTCCTCTTCTATTCCTTCTTCTTCATCCAGATCCTCCTCATACTCTGGACTCTTAGATCGTTCTTCTGCTTTGGTCACATGACTCTCATGTTCTTGCTCTTCATATGCATACTCTTGTGATCCATTACCTTCGAACTCCAACTTATGTTCACTCTCATATTGACTTTTGACAAAGACTCATCATTGTCTGTACTATCAATGAACGGGTTTGTCTGACATTTCTTCTTGACATCTTTTATCATTTGGAATTGTATTTCAATAGATTGCTTTGATTTGTCATCTAATGTGCTTGTTGAACAGAGCCTTTGAGATTCAAAGTCATTATTACTCGTACTTCTAGAAAAATCCGACCGTCTTTTGACAAAGACTCATCATTGTCTGTACTATCAATGAACGGGTTTGTCTGACATTTCTTCTTGACATCTTTTATCATTTGGAATTGAATTTCAATAGATTGCTTTGATTTGTCGTCCAATGTGCTAGTTGAACAGAGCCTTTGAGAATCAAAGTCATTATTACTCGTACTTCTAGAAAAATCTGACCTCTCTTTGGCATTTGAATTTTCTTTCATTGGTTCAGTGTTTGATCTAAACAGACATTTATTCGAGTCATACGTTCTCGCATAAGTGCCATTGGATTTCTGAACCATATTGTCTCCTGGTAGACTTCCTAGAAACATTATATTCTCTTGCTTCTGTGAATTTCCAGCTCGCGCTGTTACCGTTCTTTGGCATTTGAATTTTCTTTCATTGGTTCAGTGTTTGATCTAAACAGACATTTATTCGAGTCATACGTTCTCGCATAAGTCCCATTGGATTTCTGAACCATATTGTCTCCTGGTAGACTTCCTAGAAACATTATATTTTCTTGCTTCTGTGAATTTCCAGCTCGCGCTGTCGAAACATTCATGTCTTCTAGTTCTTTCAGTCTAGCATCTGTATATTGGGCCACTTCATGTACACCTTCTCCTATTCTAAGTACGTTATTGTTCGTGTCTTCTACAGTGCGCTGATTATTGTCATCTAAGTGCGGATAAATATAATACTCTCCTGTAATGTTATAGGCATACAAGTTCAACAGAAGCAATAAGTACGTTATTGTTCGTGTCTTCTACAGTGCGCTGATTATTGTCATCTAAGTGCGGATAAATATAATACTCTCCTGTAATGTTATAAGCATACAAGTTCAACAGAAGCAGTATGATACTTTGCTGCAGTTTCATAATTTCCTGCAACTTGTTTATTTTGTCCCATGCTTCTTGAAAGTCAAGATTTACATTTTTTAACTCGCTCGAAACATTCCGCAGAATACTTTCGACTGCTTCGACGCGTTCTTCTAGAATGTTGATTTCGACGATTCGTTGTTCTGGACTCAGTGCCTGGCATGTTGTCGTTGCTTCCTGTTCAACGCAAGGTGTTAAGGACATGCCTTACACACGTCGGAATGCTCTCCAATACGTTTACCATTTAACGCAAATTCAAATGAGAATGTTCTGAGTTTGAAAAAATCCGGACGCTTCTTTTTAACTATTCCCAAAGTTCGATGTTTCAGTTTGGAAACTTGTCAGACCTATATGGTGTTCAACGCAAGGTGTTAAGGACATGCCTTACACACGTCGGAATGCTCTCCAATACGTTTACCATTTAACGCAAATTCAAATGAGAAAGTTCTGAGTTTAAAAAAATCCGGACGCTTCTTTCTAACTATTCCCAAAGTTCGATGTTTCAGTTTGGAAACTTGTCAGACCTATATGAAGAAAGTTCTGAGTTTGAAAAAATCCGGACGCTTCTTTTTAACTATTCCCAAAGTTCGATGTTTCAGTTTGGAAACTTGTCAGACCTAAATGGTTCATATTCTGGAGACACCATATTGACTCAGTGGCGGAGTAATGTTGAGAATCATGTCTGGAATTACATCCAATCTTCTGGAGGGTCCTCATCCAGCAGGGACCTGAAATAAACAAACATCACATTAGTATACATGTTTGTAGGATAAAGGTTCTTTCATATATTCCTAAATGCCACTAGTATCTAGCTATCTAGTTAGTATTTTGGTTGGAGTTCCATTCCATTCTGTATAGTTATATTTCCTTTACTATTTTTTCTTCTCTCCTGGTTACCGTTTCTCGGCTTAGAAATGCACTTTGCAAATTCATTACCAGAACTCTCAGGTGGTGTTCTTTGGCTTTTGTTTTCTAAATCCGTGCTTTTTTGTAGGTCAAGGGATTCAGTCAGTTCTTTTTTATCAATGCTACTTCTCCTTCTCTCTTGACGTTCAGTGTCTGCTCGACACTTTTCAGCAACTTGGTTCAAGGTTTCATAAGTTCCATTATCCCCTTCTTGATAGATTTCTACTTGTGAGGGTCGTCTCAATGCTACTTCTCCTTCTCTCTTGACGTTCAGTGTCTGCTCGACACTTTTCAGCAACTTGGTTCAAGGTTTCATAAGTTCCATTATCCTCTTCTTGATAGATTTCTACTTGTGAGGGTCGTCTGGATGATTTTTCTGATTTCTCCACAAGCATTTTCAATTCGTCCGCATATTTCTTTTTATCTTGTGCAAACTGCACTTCTTCTTGCAGCCGTTTTCTTTCTTCTTCCAAAACTAAATTCTGTTGCTTTTGTAAAAGTATCTGTTTTTGATATTCGCTTGGCGGAATTCCAGTATCTTTTTCTCCGTTTTGGCTTTGGAAATTAAACTGAATGTCGGTAGGAAGTGTTTCATGCTCGTAATGATTTCTACCTGGATGATCATGATCAGACTTTTTTCTCGCTAAGGGTGAATGTTGACCTGTATTATTATTGGAAGGGATATTCTTTCTCGAATGTTTTGGACTTGCTTCACTAAACACACTGTCACTATCTTCAGCCGAACCTAATCTTTCATGTGTTCCCCATTCACTTTCTGAATCCGATACGTAAGGTGAAGCATATGTGTTTCGTGATTTCTTCTTGTTATATTTCTTGAGAAATGTTCCAAATGAAGACATAACACCTGGACTAGTTTCAGTTTTAGGTTTCTTGTGTTCAATAGAGCGAGATGGACTTAGGGAGAGTGATTTGAATTTCGCCAATCCACTTCTCTTATGTTCTTTAGCTACAACAGGAACATCATCAGGAGCTGATCCTGGTAATGAGTAGGATCTTTTCCTTTTATACAAGTGTACGTTTGGTAAAATATTACTTACAGAGTGACCTACTTGTTCAGCAACACTCATTGCTGATCTTAGAATGGCTTTGGATTTCTTAGTTGGACCTTTGTGATTTTTGACACCGGGTTCTTTAATGTCATTGGAAATTGAAATGTAGCCTAGTTTAGAAACAATGACACCTCCCGTAGGATTATTATAACTCTCTCCGTATTGAGTATTTCTAACATAAGATGCTTGTCCCGCTAAGTCTAATCCTTGGTGCATTTGTGAATCCTTGTAATTGTAACTAAGAGATCGAGGTGAGTCATAAATAGGTTCAGTCTGGTTCGGTTCCAAAGCTGAGTAAGCTTCGGACACTCTGGAGTTCGTTGGGTAATAAGAAAGAGCGTCTGTGATATTACCGCCAGGATAGTTTGGTCTAAATGCCCCATTGTAAGCGTCTTCTTGATAGGTCCTAGGATGTGTAGGCATTGATCCTGTGGATAAACCTCTATGGAATTGTCGTCTGTACTTTTCTTCGTGATTTGAAGTAACAGACCGACTTCTTTTATCTAAATAATGTTTTTCACTTCTACCTGATTCTTCGTTCATCGAGTGATGCCCTAGCAAGTCTGGTACTGGTGAAGAACTTGTTGTCGTAGTAGATGTAGAATATTTACCATGATAATCTCGACTCTCAATCGTTGCTTTTCGTCTAAATTATTATAATAATTCATAGCTGTAATGAGGGGGGATTTATAGTGTTGGTTTTCTCTTGGGTGAGGTATTGAGAAATTCTTGGGAATAGAATGATGTACTAAAGAAGAAAGATGACAGAACACAACATATAGCTACCCCTCCTAGAGATGAAAAAGAAGACGAACAAGCAGAAGAAGCAAAAGAAGTAGACGAAGAAGAAGAAAAAAAAAGAAGGGAAAAACCGAGGAAATTGTGGGAAAAAAATGATGAAGGAAGCAAAAGAGAAAAATATGCCGGGGATATTACACGATCGGAAAAAGTGTATTGATAGAATACATATGGGATCACGTAATATTAAAGGGAGAAAAAGTTGAATACGTTACAACAACACAACGCAGAATATCATGGCAAAGAAAAGAAAAGGGGAGGAAAGACATAGGAAAAAGGGAAGAGAAGATATAGGAAGGAGAAAAATGGATGAGAACAGCGTAGAAGGGTAGGGACAAAAAGAAAGAGTGGGAAGAAAATAAACACAGAAGAGAGGAAGAAAGGAGGAGAGAAAAGACGGTGAAAGAAGAGAAGACGAAGAAAAAGACGACAAAGAAGAAGAAGAAGGAGGAGGAGGAGGAGAACAAGAAGAAGGCGAAGAAGGGAAGAATAATGTGATGGAAAAGCACAATGGAAAAGTTTTGGCTAAAGATATTAAAATATCATTTGTCAAATTCGAAACCCCCAACACATTGTATAACAATAAACGTCTATAGATATATTATTGACATATAGTGTAAGGATACATAGCTATATACTATTGATATAGTTTAGATATAACTAAATTGAATTTTATCCCCTATACCTATATTGAGGTTATTTCTTTGTAATGTAGACATAGTCTTCTTATTATAGCAATTATAGCTTATAGGTCTAATAAATTTGCCTATTTTGAAAAAAATTTAGGTTTAAAAGAGAAAATAATTTACAAAGATTCTACCTATTTGGCCCCCTAATGTTCTAATCCTCCTCTCTCATCCTGTCTTCCTAGAATTTTCCTTCTTTTACTCGTAGGATTCAGGATTCTCGTGAAGAAGCTCTTCCAAACAACCATTTCCTCTTTATCCTTTTCCTGATTTAAACCTTTTGTTTTGCGTTGTTTCGATCTATCACTTCTCTCTCTTTTTTTTCTTTCTCTCTCTCCATATTTTATTGATTTCTCTCCTCTTATATTTCCTCCACTGTTTTCGATTTCCATTTCAACACCTTTCACCTTGTCATTTTCTTTTCTCTGATTTGTAGGTCCAGTTCTTTTTTTCAAATTTCATGTCATTATTTGCTTCTTCGCTTACTTTTTTATTAGCACTATAAATCTCTTTATATTTCCATTATTAGCCTCATAAGATGGCCTAATACTTTACAATATTGTACTAAAGAAGAAAGATGACAGAACACAACATATCCCCTCCTAAAGATGAAAAAGAAGACGAAGAAGACAAAAAAAAGAAGAAGAAAAAGAAGGGAAAACCCGAGGAAATTGTGGGAAAAAAATGATGAAGGAAGCAAAAAAGAAAAATATGCCGGGGATGATATTACACGATTGGAAAAAGTGTATTCATAGAATACATATGGGATCACGTAATATTAAAGGGGGAAAAAGTTGAATACGTTACAACAACAGAACGCAGAATATCATGACAAAGAAAAGAAAAGGGGAGGAAAGACATGGGAAAAAGGGAAGAGAAGATAAAGGAAGGAGAAAAATGGATGAGAACAGCGTAGAAGGGTAGGGACAAAAAGAAAGAGTGGGAAGAAAATAAACACAGAAGAGAGGAAGAAAGGAGGAGTGAAAAGACGGTGAAAGAAGAGAAGACGAAGAAAAAGACGACAAAGAAGAAGAAGAGGAAGGAGGAGGAGGAGGAAGAGAAGAAGAAGATCGAAGAAAAAGACGACAAAGAAGAAGAAGAAGGAGGAGGAGGAGAACAAGAAGAAGGCGAAGAAGGGAAGAATAATGTGATGGAAAAGCACAATGGAAAAGTTTTGGCTAAAGATATTAAAATATCATTTGTCAAATTCGAAACCCCCAACACATTGTATAACAATAAACGTCTATAGATATATTATTGACATGTATAGTGTAAGGATACATAGATATACTATTGATATAGTTTAGATATAACTAAATTGAATTTTATCCCCTATACCTATACTGAGGTTATTTCTTTGTAATGTAGACATAGTCTTCTTATTATAGCAATTATAGCTTAAAGGTCTAATAAATTTGCCTATTTGAAAAAAAATTAGGTTTAAAAGAGAAAATAATTTACAAAGATTCTACCTATTTGGCCCCCTAATGGCCCTAAAAGGCCTTCAAAAAAATGTGAAATCCACTGTTTGTTTTATTTTAGACGCTTTAAATTCACTCGAAGTAAAAATATGTACCTAGGTAGTTTTTTTTTTCTAGAAAGTTGAGTCAGTATTATGAACTTTTCAAGTCAGCAGGAACAAAGTTGAGTCAATCTTATGGCACCTCGCGTCAGCAGTTGACGCGGGAATGAAGTAAAGTTTTGACGAAATCTATAATTCATGGATTGATGATATGGAATATTACCGGTGGAATTACGAAAGTGAGATTTCAGAGAATAATCAGAATCTGTGTAATCATTTTCCGGAGGACCATAACTTTCAAACCGACCGAGGGCTGTTGAATGCTCATACATATTGTCAATTCCTTCTGAGAACTCCAGGGAACATGCACCATAGTCTGAACATTTCTGGAAGACAGTATATCAGTTGTAGAATTAAAGTTTTGACGAAATCTATAATTCATGGATTGATGATATGGAATATTACCGGTAGAATTACGAAAGTGAGACTTCAGAGAATAATCAGAATCTGTATAATCATGTTCCGGAGGACCATAACTTTCAAACCGACCGAGGGCTGTTGAATGCCAATCGTTGCTTGTGAATAAATTGGTTCTTGTTGCTCGTTAGCATATCTCTGGTTTTCTCTTTTTCTTTTAGGTTTGAAACCGTTTGGCGCTGGTGGAGGGACAAAACTATTTCCATAATCCGGGTTTATCTGGAGACTTCCGAATGTTGGCGTTCGAACAGGAGTGAAAGCAGACGTCCGATGACCTCCTGGTAGTAAGTTGTTGGCAGAGTAATCACTTTCATCTTGTAGTACATCAAACTCATCATAGTATGGTTCTTGAGAATACTCCTCACACTGAATGATCATACATATTGTCAATACCTTCTGAGAACTCCAGAGAACATGCACCATAGTCTGAGGGGTCCTCATGTTTCAAGTATTCCTCTTCTTCATAGCTATAAGGTCTATCATAACCAGCAAGTCCACTAGTCACCATAATGTCATCTATTGAAATGGTAGCATCTTTCATACCCAATCTATCCATTTCTGAATCTGCGTATAACTCTCTCAATTGATTGTCAACATCTTTGGGGTCTATTTTGTGCGTTCCTGGAACGTATCTATCATATCTACTCGGAGAAATATCATGATCCATATGAGAAATACCCTCTGGATAGAGTGCTGAAGACTTCTGAGACATTTCTTGTTGACTCAAGTATTCCTCATAGGCATTTTGATTGGACGTGTCGTTACTGTTTGAATTTTCACTTTTAAGCTCGGAAAGGAAATGTGGACACGGGGGTAGACAGAGAAAATATGGCTGCCTATTTGGGTAATTTTAGTTTTGTGTGTGGAAAAAGGAGGGAGATAAAGAAGAGAGGAGAAGAGAAAGGAAGAAGAAGGAAGGGAGAGAGAGGGAGAGACATTAAAGAAAATGTGGACAGAGATAGAGGAGGATGAGAATATTTTCTGAAACTAACAGAAGAGAGAGGAAGAGAGAGAGAGAGAGAGAGAGAGAGAGAGAGAGAGAGATGAATGTGTGTGATAAAATATGATGATGAACGAAGTAGAAAGAAAGAGAGAGAAATTAAAGAATAGAAATTTTAGACAAAGACGGCAAATAGAGATCAAACGAGAGAGAGAGAGGGGAGGAAATGTGGACACGGGGGTAGACAGAGAAAATATGGCTGCCTATTTGGGTAATTTTAGTTTTGTATGTGGAAAAGGGAGGAATAATGAAGAAGGAAGGAGAAGAAGAAAAAGAAGAAGAAGGAAGGGAGAGAGAGGGAGAGACATTAAAGAAAATGTGGACAGAGATAGAGGAGGATGAGAATATTTTATGAAACTAACAGAGAGAGAGAGAGAGAGATGAATGTGTGTGATAAAATATGATGATGAACGAAATAGAAAGAAAGAGAGAGAAATTAAAGAATAGAAATTTTAGACAAAGACGGCAAATAGAGATCAAACGAGAGAGAGAGAGTGAAAGAGGGACAGAAAGAAAGAGAGATAGAAAGAATAAAAATAAGGTAAAGAATCATGTCTGGAATTACATCCAATCTTCTGGAGGGTCCTCATCCAGCTGGGACCTGAAATAAACAAACATCATATTAGTATACATTCTTGTAGGACAAAAGTTCTTTCATATATTCCTAAATGCCACTAGTATCTAGGTAGTTAGTATTTTGGTATCTATTACCTAAATTAAAGCTGTCGTCCTATCAACCAAGGTAGCACCTAAAATGTTTCCTCATTTGTAACTTTATCCAGGACAACTTGCATTTTCAACTTGAAAATGTCTGTCCAATCTTAAGTAAAGCTCGAAATTTCCATAATCTTTCATGAAAAGCTTTCTCTAGAATGTTCTTGTTCCTTCCTCTTCTTCCTCTTTTTCTTCTTGTTCTTATTCTCTTCTTTTTTCTGCCTTTTTCGATTCCCTTCTGTCTCCATTTTCTAATCCTCCTCTCTCATCCTGTCTTCCTAGAATTTTCCTTCTTTTACTCGTAGGATTCAGGATTCTCGTGAAGAAGCTCTTCCAACCAACCATTTCCTCTTTATCCTTTTCCTGATTTAAACCTTTTGTTTTGCGTTGTTTCGATCTATCACTTCTCTCTCTTTTTTTTCTTTCTCTCTCTCCATATTTTATTGATTTCTCTCCTCTTATATTTCCTCCAGCTTTATGGTTTTCTGGACAAAATTTGCACCACCATTTTCGTGTTCCTGGTAAAAAGACCTTTAATTTGATATATAGGTCAACCAGGTTTGGATAAGTCCTTCTATGGGGACAGACCGACAGACGACACCAAAGCGAATACAATAGTCCGTCCCTTATAACTTTCTATTACTATTGTAATAATAAAGGAAGGACGGACTAAAAAGTGGGTAGAAAAAGTGGGTAATAGTTAGTAGAATTACATACAAATGTGAAGGAAAATGAATAATAATGAAAGTGTAATGGTGGATTTCACCAACCTTCTTTCTAGCCTCAAACAGCTCGTTAGATTAACAGCCCTGTTATGCCATTTTTTTTTTTTTTTTTTTTACATAATGTCTACACTTTAATTGGATTGATTTGTCCAAGAAAAGCAACAACTGACATGCCTATCCTATCCTAATCCTACCTAGCTAATAAAATTAAGGGAGATAAACCAGAGAGGGAGATGAAAATCCGTCTCTAGTCCATTCTGTTAAGATCGGGTTTTTCGTCTAAATTATTATAATAATTCATAGCTGTAATGAGGGGGGATTTATAGTGTTGGTTTTCTCTTGGGTGAGGTATTGAGAAATTCTTGGGAATAGAATGATGTACTAAAGAAGAAAGATGACAGAACACAACATATAGCTACCCCTCCTAGAGATGAAAAAGAAGACGAACAAGCAGAAGAAGCAAAAGAAGTAGACGAAGAAGAAGAAAAAAAAAGAAGGGAAAAACCGAGGAAATTGTGGGAAAAAAATGATGAAGGAAGCAAAAGAGAAAAATATGCCGGGGATATTACACGATCGGAAAAAGTGTATTGATAGAATACATATGGGATCACGTAATATTAAAGGGAGAAAAAGTTGAATACGTTACAACAACACAACGCAGAATATCATGGCAAAGAAAAGAAAAGGGGAGGAAAGACATAGGAAAAAGGGAAGAGAAGATATAGGAAGGAGAAAAATGGATGAGAACAGCGTAGAAGGGTAGGGACAAAAAGAAAGAGTGGGAAGAAAATAAACACAGAAGAGAGGAAGAAAGGAGGAGAGAAAAGACGGTGAAAGAAGAGAAGACGAAGAAAAAGACGACAAAGAAGAAGAAGAAGGAGGAGGAGGAGGAGAACAAGAAGAAGGCGAAGAAGGGAAGAATAATGTGATGGAAAAGCACAATGGAAAAGTTTTGGCTAAAGATATTAAAATATCATTTGTCAAATTCGAAACCCCCAACACATTGTATAACAATAAACGTCTATAGATATATTATTGACATATAGTGTAAGGATACATAGATATACTATTGATATAGTTTAGATATAACTAAATTGAATTTTATCCCCTATACCTATATTGAGGTTATTTCTTTGTAATGTAGACATAGTCTTCTTATTATAGCAATTATAGCTTATAGGTCTAATAAATTTGCCTATTTTGAAAAAAATTTAGGTTTAAAAGAGAAAATAATTTACAAAGATTCTACCTATTTGGCCCCCTAATGGCCCTAACAGGCCTTCAAAAAAATGTGAAATCCACTGTTTGTTTTATTTTAGGCGCTTTAAATTCACTCGATGTAAAATATGTAGTTTTTTTTTTTTTATAGAAAGTTGAGTCAGTACTTTTCAAGTCAGCAGAAACAAAGTTGAGTCAATCTCATGGCACTTCGCGTCAGCGTTTGACGCGGGAATGAATACAAAGCGAAAAGTTTACAGTGAAGAAACCTTAGTCAGCTGCTGCTGTCTATGAGGGATGTCAGATCAGCAAATGATGCTCTGAATAGAGAGAGAGAGGGGGGGAGGGGGAGAAGGAGAGAGGGGCAGGGAGAGAGAATGGAGGTTAGAATTTGGGAAGGAGAAATGAAACGGATAGTGAAAGGAGATGATTTTGGAGGGAAGGAAAAAGAGAGGGAGAGACAGGATTTTCTGTGCTAATTATCTCTCTCTCACTCACCCTCTTTTCTCTCTGTGTGTCTTTTTATACTATTTCTCTCACTCTTTTTCTCTCTCTCTCTCTCTCTCTCTCACTCTCCTTTTCTCTCTCTCTCTCTTTCCCTCTCTTTCTCTTGTAAGCTCTTAGGTCACAGATTCAACTCCATCCAGGGGCGAGCTTTATCAAAAACAGGTTAGGTTCGTTCTCAGAACGGCTGGCTTTCTCCTATCCTGTCCTCGTTCTCTGTTCTCGTTGGGGACGATAGTTGATAAAGTTTTTTTTATGTGCTTTATTAGATAGAGTGCTGAAGACTTCTGAGACATTTCTTGTTGACTCAAGTATTCCTCATAGGCATTTTGATTGGACGTGTCGTTACTGTTTGATAGAGATTTTGATTCTTCCATTTTCATTTCAAGTTTATCTAACTGTGCTAATTCTTGATCGTAGCGTAAAGAAGATCGTTCTAAACGGGAAGGCGATGTTCTGTGATTTGATATTGGAGAAGTTTTCGTTTCAGTTCTTGTGGGAGATAAGCGTAAACTTTTCGTTGGTGAGACTTGAAGTTTTCTGGAAGGATGAGAATCAACTTTTTCTCTTAGTTCTTTCAAATTCTGCAAATCACTTTCATAAGTACTACTATTAGGAACTTTGTGCGTTTGATTAATGTTTTCTTTAATCTCCGAAGAGTTAATAAATGGGTTAGTACTGTGTACTGATTCAGGAATACAAGTGAGAGATGCTTTGAAATTAATATAATCTACGGAGCTATAAATATCTTCAGTTTCATTGGATTTTAACTTATTCAGGTAGTTGATTTCATTTTGGATTTCATTATCAGTTTTAGCTATTAAGTCTTTTATTGTTTGATGCATTTGCAAAGCGTCTGAGGGTACAACTTTCACTTCTGCATTGATCAGTGGTATTTTAATTTCTTCTACTTTTTCACTCTCTTCTTTAACTTCTTCAGGTGGTACATCTTTTGACAAGACTGTCCGGTCCACTTGTGTCTCCGGACGAGGCACCCTTCTCCTCTTCCTCTTCTATTCCTTCTTCTTCATCCAGATCCTCCTCATATTCTGGACTCTTGGATCGTTCTTCTGCTTTGGTCACAGAACTCTCATGTTCTTGTTCTTCATATGCATACTCTTGTGATCCATTACCTTCGAACTCCAACTTATGTTCACTTTCATATTGTCGGTCATTAGCAACAACAACAACAACAACAACAACAACAACAACAACAACAACAACAACAACAACAACAACAACAACAACAACTACAAAAATAACCATCAAGACGTTGGGGGGAAATCTAGAGGGGGTAAGAAAAGAAATTAAAGAAAACACGCAAGACTCTTATAATAAAAACAGGAAAGGCTCAGTAGATGACCTCAATAAGAGAGAGAAAGAGAGAGAGAGAGAAAGAGAGAGGGAGAAAGAGAGAGAGAAAGAGAGATAGGAGGAACAGAGAAAGAAACCTCAATAACATCACCTAACTTGCGTAATACAGTGATGAATTTTCAGAGAGAGAAGGAAAGAGAGAGAGAGAGAGAGGGAGAGAGAGAGCTATTGAGATCCCTTATTCCCTTTCTTCTTCATTTTCTTATTCTACTTTTCCAATTTCCTTTGGGTCTTCGTCTTCTTGTACTACACTACTTCTTCTTCTTCTTCTTCTTCTTTCTTCTCCTACTTCTTCTACTACTCTTCCAATTTCCTTTGGGTCTTCGTTTTCTTCTTCTTCTTCTTCTTCTTCTTCTTCTTCTTCTTCTTCTTCTTCTTCCTCCTCCTTTTCTTCGTTAATATTAAATGAGGTTTCATACTGTCGTGATATGCCACCGAAAATAATGCATAGGTCCGTCGTTGTATGTACAGTGTGTGTACAAAGGTACAATGTATTATTTACATACATACCTATCTACTATGTATCTAAATTATTGTACATTAGATAGAGGTACAATGTACCTTGTATATACATATTATGTACTAGGTACCTAAATTGTACTTTACTTTACTCTATGTATCTTGTAACTATACATATAATATCTACTATGTACTTAAATTGTACTTTACATACATACAATGTATTTTGTATAGCTACATATATGTCTGTACTTGGTACTATGTCCCTAATAAATTGTACTTTGTATACGTAGCGTAGGTACTGTCTATCTACCCATTGGTTATGTTATAAAAACAGGAAAGGCTCAGTAGATGACCTCAATAAGAGAGAGAGGGAGAGAGAGAGAGAGAGGGAGAGAAAGAGAGAGAGAGAGAGAGAAAAAGAGAGAGAGAAAGAGAGATTAGGAGGGACAGAGGAAGAAACCTCAATAACATCATCTAACATGCGTAATACAGTGATGCATTTTTAGAGAGAGAAGGAAAGAGAGAGAGAGGGAGGGAGAGAGAGAGAGAAAGGGAGAGAGAGAGAAAGGCAGAGAGAGAGAAAGGGAGGGAGAGAGAGAGCTATTGAGATCCCTTATTCTCTTTCTTCTTCATTTTCTTATTCTATACTTTTCCAATTTCCTTTGGGTCTTCGTCTTCTTGTACTACACTACTACTTCTTCTTCTTCTTCTTCTTCTTCTCCTACTTCTTCTTCTACCACTCTTCCAATTTCCTTTGGGTCTTTGTTTTCTTCTTCTTCCTCCTCCTCCTCCTTTTCTTCGTTAATATTAAATGAGGTTTCATACTGTCGTGATATGCCACCGAAAATAATGACTAGGTCTGCCGTTGTATGTACAGTGTGTGTACAAAGGACACAAAGGTACAATGTATTATTTACATACCGCTGCTAGAAAGTCAGAGGGGCGTAAGTGACAAAAAACATAAAAATGAGATTAACAGAGACATACTACGTTTAAGAGATACTATTGATAGCACGAACAGGCGTATGTGATTTCTAAACCATTGTGAAGATATTAATCTTTTATGTTTAGGCGTATGTGATATTTGCGGAAATAATTGCAGCACAAATAGACTTAAGTGTGCTTACGAAAAATTTGATAAAATCACTTACGCCCCTTTGACTTTCTAGCGGCGATACATATGTACCTATCTACTATATGTATCTAAATTATTGTACATTAGATAGAGGTACAATGTACCTTGTATATACATATTATGTACTAGGTATCTAAATTGTACTTTACTTTCTATGTATCTTGTAACTATACATAAGATCTACTATGAACCTAAATTGTACTTTACATACATACAATGTATTTTGTA
Source organism: Diaphorina citri (assembly GCF_000475195.1). NCBI lineage: Eukaryota > Metazoa > Arthropoda > Insecta > Hemiptera > Psyllidae > Diaphorina > Diaphorina citri. Next base: position 25,716 of record NW_007379626.1, on the reverse strand, counting down.
TAGCTACATATGTCTGTACTTGGTACTATGTCCCTACTAAATTGTACTTTGTATACGTTACGTAGGTAGGTACTGTCTATCTACCCATTGGTTATGTTATACCTACTCATACACTCTCATAGGTAGAAGGGTAACCAATATTCATAAGGTACCCCGAACTCGTGTCTAGTGAATAATTTAATTGGATATTGATTGGTTTTCCTTTGACCAATCAGATAGTAGAAATCCACTACCAGTGCAAGTCTGCAACAGAATGGCTGAAGGCAGAATCACCTGTAAACAGAATGGGGAGATGATAATACAATCGAAACTTGATATAAGGGAAACTGGACATAGTAAAAACCTGGATATAAGAGAAAAAAAGGGTGGTCCCCTGGATTCTCTTATATCCAGGTTCGACTGTATAGCAACCTTTTGAATAGAAGAAGCTGCCAGCCTAGTTAGCTTGGAGGGTAGCGCGTCTGTCTTGGAAGCGCTAGGTCGCGGGTTCGATTCCCATCCGGGGTGGATTTTATCCTAAACATAAAAACGTCTACCTTGCTTGAGCGGGAAAAGACGGAGTAAATCAAGAAGATAGGGTTCGTTCTCGGAACGGCTGGCTTTCTCCTATCCTGTCTTCTTTCTGTCTTTGCTTTCGGACGACAAGACCGTGGCAAATACAGTTCCCTGTAACAAACCTAAACATAAAAAAAACTTTCATTTACATCTAGCTATTTTACTCCATTTCCTTCTGATGTGTCTCGTATCATCGGGATCAGGTCTTGTGGAAAATTGGGTGGAACATCAGTGCATCCCCGAAATTGGGATAATATTAGGGGAGGCCAGTGGGGATAATGGAGAGGGGGTAAGTTCAGGGCCGTACACATGGGTGTTCATTGGGTTCCATTTGCCAAGAGAGAAGGAAGACAGGATAGGAGAAAGTCAGTCGTTCCGAGATGAACTTTATCTGTTTAGGATGAAATCCGCCCCGAGTGGGAATCGAACCCACGACCCAGACTGCTTACAAGGTAGACTAGACTGGCGCTAAATTTAGTCGTTGTCTAGTTATTGTAAAAGAATTGTTGTGAGGAGGTGCCTATCATGTATGAGATTGTAATTTGTTATTATTACAATAAATTGATATTACAATTAGAAACAAATTGTAATTTCTTCCATATTGGAGTTTGCCCCCGGGTCGGGTGAAGCTATAAACGTCCCTGGGGATATAAAAGGGGATTCAGGTCACTGGGTAATATTCACATTGATCCCACATCCCCATCCCATATCCCATTCCCATCCCATTCCATACCATATCCCAACCACCACCCCCCATCCCACAGCCCACCCCCCCCCCATCGTTGTCACCATAGAACCGACACCCCCCTTCCTCCCCC
>NW_007379626.1:4314-22747 GCF_000475195.1 Diaphorina citri | reverse complement strand
ATTTCCCTTCTTCTATTCCTCTCTCTTTCACTGTCTGTTTCTTTTCCTCTCTTTGTTATTTCCCTTCTTCTATTCCTCACTGTCTGTTTCTTTTCCTCTCTTTGTTATTTCCCTTCTTCTCTTCCTCTCTCCTTCACTGTCTGTTTCCTTTCCTCTCTTTGTTATTTCCCTTCTTCTATTCCTCTCTCCTTCACTGTCTGTTTCTTTTCCTCTCTTTGTTATTTCCCTTCTTCTCTTCCTCTCTCCTTCACTGTCTGTTTCTTTTCCTCTCTTTGTTATTTCCCTTCTTCTATTCCTCTCTATTTTACTGTCTGTTTCTTTTCCTCTCTTTGTTATTTCCCTTCTTCTATTCCTCTCTCTTTCACTGTCTGTTTCTTTTTCAGGCCTTCAAAAAAATGTGAAATCCACTGTTTGTTTTATTTTAGGCGCTTTAAATTCACTCGATGTAAAATATGTAGTTTTTTTTTTAAGAAAGTCGAGTCAGTATTATGAACTTTTCAACTCAGCAGGAACAAAGTTGAGTCAATCTTATGGCACCTCGCGTCAGCAGAATAAGGTAAGGAAGGGAGAGAGAAATGAATAAATAAAGAGGTGGAGAAAGAGAAAGAGAGAGGAATGAGAAATGGCTATGTGTGTGAGCGAGAAAAAGAAAGTTAGGTAAAGAAAATAAAACGAAAGAGGAAGAGGAGGAGGAGAAGAGGACGAAGAAGATGGGAGGGGAAGCTATTAATGTGAAAATAAGAATGAGAAAAAGGCGGGAAAGGAAAGGAGGAAAGAAGAAAAATGGCAGGAGAAGAAAGGAAGGGAGAGAAGAAGAGGGAAGGAGGGAAGAAAAGGGGAGGGAGGGGAGGTATTAATGGGTAAAATGGGAGGGAACTGTATACATATAATTAATTACCACATGTTGTGTGAGTGGTGAGAGAATCTGAGGGTGACTTCTTGTGTCCTTGTGGCGGTCTGTTGTACCAAAGGCTTTTCCAAAGTCAACAAAAGTTCCTATATGTACTACAATATTCCCTGATTTCTCCAACTTTTTCCAAGCATTTTTACTATCCTAACTATTTTCTATTATGTAGTTTTATTTTTTAACCCTAGAATCATGTCTGGAATTACATCCAATCTTCTGGAGGGTCCTCATCCAGCTGGGACCTGAAATAAACAAACATCATATTAGTATACATGTTTGTAGGATAAAGGTTCTTTCATAATTATATTCCTAAATGCCACTAGTATCTAGCTATCTAGTTAGTATTTTGGTATCTATTACCTAAATTAAAGCTGTCGTCCTATCTACCTGGGTAGCACCTAAAATGTTTCCTCATTTGTAACTTTATCCAGGACAACTTGCATTTTCAACTTGAAAATGTCTGTCCAATCTTAAGTAAAGCTCGAAATTTCCATAATCTTTCATGAAAAGCTTTCTCTAGAATGTTCTTGTTCCTTCCTCTTCTTCTTCTTTCTACTCTTTTTTTCTACCTTTTTCGATTCCCTTCTGTCTCCATCGTCTGTCCAATCTTAAGTAAAGCTCGAAATTTCCATAATCTTTCATGAAAAGCTTTCTCTAGAATGTTCTTGTTCCTTCCTCTTCTTCCTCTTTTTCTTCTTGTTCTTATTCTCTTCTTTTTTCTGCCTTTTTCGATTCCCTTCTGTCTCCATTTTCTAATCCTCCTCTCTCATCCTGTCTTCCTAGAATTTTCCTTCTTTTACTCGTAGGATTCAGGATTCTCGTGAAGAAGCTCTTCCAACCAACCATTTCCTCTTTATCCTTTTCCTGATTTAAACCTTTTGTTTTGCGTTGTTTCGATCCATCTCTCTCTCCCTCTCTCATTCTACTTGTTTTATCTTTTCTTTATTGATTTCTCTTACCTTTCCTTATTGTCCACTGTTTTCGCTTTCCATTTCAACACCTTTCACCTTGTTATCATTTTCTTTTCTCTGTGTAGGCTGAGTTTTTTTCTCCTTCTTTTTTCAAATTTCATGTCATTATTTGCTTCTTCGTTTACTTTTTTATTAGCACTATAAATCTCTTTATATTTCCATTATTAGCCTCCTAAGATGGCCTAATACTTTACAATATTGTGACACAAGCAGCGACATCCTTGGGATTCTTTTTTTTTTTTATATGTATATATATACTTCGTTTACTTTTTTATTAGCACTATAAATCTCTTTACATTTCCATTATTAGCCTCCTAAGATGGCCTAATACTTTACAATATTGTGACACAAGCAGCGGCATACTTGGGAATAGATGTACAAAAGAAGAAAGATGACAGAACACAACATATAGCTACCCCTCCTAAAGATGAAAAAGAAGACGAACAAGCAGAAGAAGCAAAAGAAGTAGACGAAGAAGAAGACAAAAAAAAGGAAAAGAAGAAGAAGAAAAATATAGAGAAGAAGAAAAAGAAGGGAAAAACCGAGGAAATTGTGGGGAAAAAAATGATGAAGGAAGCAAAAGAGAAAAAATATGCCGGGGATATTACACGATCGGAAAAAGTGTTTTGATAGAATACATATGGGGGGATCACGTAATATTAAAGGGGGAAAAAGTTGAATACGTTACAACAACACAACGCAGAGTATCATGGCAAAGAAAAGAAAAGGGGAGGAAAGACATAACGGAAATGGCGGGGTTTGAGCGGTTCTCAAAATGTGGGGATGCGTCCGTCAGTCCATCCGACGGAATTAGCGAGGTTTGTTCGTAGGTAGTTATTTTGTGTAAGCACTGTAAATTGATCCCTGATGGCCTAAAATCCCAGTTCTGTCAGGTTACTTAGCGCGCCTGCCTTATAAGCGCTAGGTCGCGGTTATATTCCCGCTCGAGGCAGATTTAATCCTAAAGAGATGAGGTTCGTCCTCGAAACGGCTGGCTTTCTCCTATCCTATCCTCGTTCTCTTTTTGATTTCGGGACGATAACACCTCAGCCATTACAGCTTTCTCTATGTCAAACTTCTTTTTTAGGAGCCGCTGCTGGATATGTATATTGCTGTCTAATATCACGTCTCGCACAATTTACTGCTAAAAGGGAAACCAAGTAGGTACCTAGGTACTAAATAAAAAAAAGGAGTAGAAGGAGAAGAAAAAGAAGTGGAAGAAAAAATAAATAAATAAAAGAAGAAGGAACTGAAATTTCCACATAGCCGGGCCGGCTTAACTCGCCTAGATCAGGGACTTTAGACAGAATATACATATTTAAAGAGTTGAAAGATAGAACAGTAAGGTTAAAGGGAACAGTAAGGTTAACGAAAGAGAACAAAGAACAAAGTTAGTTATGAATTCTCACAGTGTTCTGATACTTCTGATGACACAAAAGCAGTAATCTAGATTTTCAGAGCGAAAAAAAAAATCAAGAAGGATTTGCGAAGAATGAAATACATCGTCAGGAAATGGAAGAAGAAATTGATGATAAAGACGCAGGAAGTCGAAAAGAAGAAGAGAGTAAAAAGGGACTTGAAAAAGATTAAAGATGAAGAAGTAGAAGAAGAGTATGAAGAAGAAGACGAGGAAAAGTAAAAGACAAAAGAAGGGCGAGGAGGAAGAAAGAACAGAAGAGAGGTGGATAAAGACTGTACGTAACTATTTAGAAGAAAAAGATAAAAAAAGAAAAGTTGAAAGCTTGAAAGAAAGGAAATGAGAAAGATACGAAAAGAAGAAAGAGAAACGAGAAGGAGGACAAGAAGAAGAAGGAAGAAAATGAAGAATTGATGGAAGGAGAAGAGAAAAAGAAGGAAAAGGAATTTGAGAAACAAGAAACAGATTTCAAAAGTAGAAGTGTAATAGTCAAGGTAGGTCAGGTAAAAGGGTTTAACAAACTTGGAAGAAAAAAGAAGAAACACAGAAGAAAATCTTCTAACAAACAAAATGATCAGCTTAAACATGATAGGAAAATACTACAAGAGGAAATAAAAGGAAAAGGAGATCAACAAAACAATATTGCAGATCAAACAAAAGAAAGAAGACGAAGAGGAATTAAAAGAACATAGAAGAAGAAATAGATAATGATGGAAAAGAAGATGATGATTATAAGCTAGCAATACTAACTCGTAGAAAAAAAAATGAAAAGGAGAAATCAAAGATAAAAGAAATATATAATCCAGGGATTTTCAATCCAAACTATCAGTATTGTTTCAAAAACTAAATACATTGTTTGTAAAAGGAGAAGATGGAAGAAGATGAAGAAGGAAAAAGAACTGAGGAGATTTATTTGAAAAATAGTATTTCATTCCACCGACCATATAGTAGGTACGTTGAATGAACCATTACGAGATGAGTTAGTGAAGTTAAGCAACACTGAGCGTGGTTGCTATCTGAATAGGTGACCGATTGGGCTCAAATTAAACGAATTCGAAACGATAAACTAAAGTTCATCAAGTATCTATCCATCTAGCTCTATCTATTGTTTCTCTTTCTCTCTGTACTCGCCAACCCCCATCAGATCCATAGGAAGAAAATTTTGTACCTTATGAGGTAGAAAAAATGTACCTCAGCTCCGGCTCTACCTGGGATTAACGCCTATGGTCCCTGAGTCAAGTGATGCGGCGAGTCTTGCACATTGCATACCCAAATTAGTTACCAGGCGTTCATAAAAATTGATAGTAAAAACCAGCGTTAACCCATTTGCGCCCGCTGATCCCAAATGAGTGGTCCGGTGCCAGACTTGCCTAACCCACAAATTTGAGCTACCTCCATTAGGAGGAAGTACTAAAAAATATCTGTTCCCAGCATCGACAACTATGTTTCCAAGTGTCTGATGACATGAAATACTATGTTGCTGGAATACTTCATTTCAGGGTGTGAAAATTTGGCCCAACTTTAGGTCTGATTATCTCAATTTGAAGAAACTGAGTCAAGTCTGGCACCGAACCACTCGAATGGGAACAAATATATTTGGGGTCAGTGGTAAGTTGTTACGACATATCCGATTATAACCTAGCTTATTATGTTCTATGGACCATTATGTAGGAGGGGAAGACAATGGTGGAGGTAGGAGAAGAATAAGAGGCGGGAAGGAGAAGAAGGAGGAGGGGTGAAGGAAAGTGGGAAGAAGAGAGAGGTGGATAAGTATATGCATTATGTAGGAGGGGAAGACAATGGTGGAGGTAGGAGAAGAATAAGAGGCGGGAAGGAGAAGAAGGAGGAGGGGTGAAGGAAAGTGGAAAGAAGAGAGAGGTGGATAAGTATAGAGAAAATGAGGGGAAGGAGGAGAGGGAAAGTAAGAGAAGAAGAAGAGAAGGGGAGGGGAGGCAAAGGAGAAAAAATGGGAATAGAGAAAATGATAGAAAGTAGGGAAAGAAGGAGAGGGAAAGTAGGAGAAGAAGAGAAACGGGGAAGAAAAAAGAATAGAGAAAATGAGGGGAAGTAAGAGAGGGAGAAGATAGGGAAAGTAGGAGAAGAAGGAGGGGGAGGAGAGAGAAAGAGGAGAGGGGCGGTAGACGGGAAATGGAAAGAGGAGGGAAGGGGGAGATTCAAGAGGGAGAAGATAGGGAAAGTAGGAGAAGAAGGAGGGGGAGGAGAGAGAAAGAGGAGAGGGGCGGTAGACGGGAAATGGAAAGAGGAGAGAAGGGGGAGATTCAATAGGTAAATTGTGAACCTAACCCTTGGAAACAAGAGCTCTCTACCACCCAACCCGAAAAAGAGAGGACGCTTGAGAGAGAGAGAGAGATGGAAAGAGAAAAGAGAGAGAGAAAGAAGAAGAAAGAGAGAGAGAGAGAGTGAGTGAGAGAAAGAGAGAAAGAAAGAGAGAGCGAAAGAGAGAGAGAGAAATGTCAATAGCGACAACAAAAGTTGTACAGGCAATGAGAAATTGGAAACAAGAGCTCTCTACCACCCAACCCGAAAAAGAGAGGACGCTTGAGAGAGAGAGAGAGATGGAAAGAGAAAAGAGAGAGAGAGAAAGAGAGAGAGAGAGAAGAAGAAAGAGAGAGAGTGAGAGACAAAGAGAGAAAGAAGAAAGAGAGAGAGCGAAAGAGAGAGAGAGAAATGTCAATAGCCTGTACAACAAAAGTTGTATAGGCAATGAGAAATGAATGAGAGAGACATAGACGTAGGGAGAGAAAGAGGAGGAGAGAAAGAGGTTGAAAAAAAAGAGAGAGGAAGAGATGAGAGAGCAAGCTAATTTGAATTTATTGAAAAGAGATAAAAGTAAAGTGAAAGAAGAATAAAAAAAAGGAAAGAGCTAGAAGAAGAAGAAGAAGAAGAAGAAGAAGAGTAAAGAGTGTATTGTTATTTCCCTTCTTCTATTCCTCTCTCTTTCACTGTCTGTTTCTTTTCCTCTCTTTGTTATTTGTCTTCTTCTATTCCTCTCTCTTTCACTGTCTGTTTCTTTTCCTCTCTTTGTTATTTGTCTTCTTCTATTCCTCTCTCTCTCTTCCTCTCTCTTTCACTGTCTGTTTCTTTTCCTCTCTTTGTTATTTGCCTTCTTCTTTTTTGTTTTGTTTTTTCCTCCCGTTTCCCTGAGTCCTCTTTCTCCCTTGTTCTCTCCTCTTTCCATCACTGTTTATCTCTCTCTCCCCTCCTCAGTAAGTATTTACTTTTCATTCAAAATCCAATCTGGGTGGGATAGGGAGTGGCCGAAAACCTCAACAATTTCACAAATTTAATCTTTTTTTCTTTTTGAATAGTTTTAAATCCAGTTTTTTTTTACTTCACCTCTTGCTCTCTCTCTCTCTCTCTCTCTCTCTCTCTTTTCCTCCTGTTTTTTATCTCTCGCTCTCTTTTTTTTTCTCCCTCTACCTCTCTTCTCTTTCCCTCCTGTTTTTTTATCTCTTTCTCCCTTTCTCTCCTGTTTTTTTTTATCTCTCTCTATTCCTCCCTGTCTCTCTCTCTCTCCCTCCATCGTACTCTTCTTTCCAGGACTTTCGCAAGGCTTTTGATTTTTTCATCGAGGACAGATATCCCAGATATACCCCTAATATCAAATTCAAAGAACATACTTTAGATATAGGATGTTTGTTTCGATATAGCTATATGATGTGTTGATATTCCATAAAAAATTAATAAACCCACCAAAAAAAGCTGTACGATCAAACATCAAACCTTGAAATCCTCATCAAAATTCTGAAAAAGACATTGACAGATTTTGAAATGAAAAGCATGTTTTTTCCCCCGAGTCAAAGGGATTTTTTTCTAAGTCATACATAATAATTTTCATTTTCACGTAGGGTTTTATTAATATTTCCTCTACATTTTTTTTTTAACGTAACTACCTAGGTCGGTATTTTCAAAATTTACATTCCCCTTTTTTTTGTCCCTCTCCCTAAACCCTTTTCATTTCGTCCCTGCCATCCTGGAAATAGAACGTGGCCTATTTTTTTCATATCATCATCCATTCATCCCTTCATACGCCCTCTCGTTCCAATTTTTCCCTCGTCGTCATCCCCATTTTTCCCTCGTCTCATCCCATTTTTTCCTCGTCTCATCCCCATTTTTCCCTCGTCTCATCCCATTTTTTCGCCTGTTCACACTGCACACATTTTTAGTCCGTCCTTCCTTTATTATTACAATAGTAATAAAAAGGTATAAGGGACGGACTATTGTATTAGCTTCGTTCTTTGTTGGCAATGTGAACACACTAATTTATTTGTCACTAAAAATTCGCGACGAAGAAAAATTCGTTCCGTGCACTGTGAACAATCTGTTATTTTTTTACCTGATGCTTGGTTCCAGTTGTTGTCGACGGGAATTCGCCTTACCATACTTATTCTGTGGACGCAGCTTTTAAAATAGTCTTTCCGAAAATTTTCTATGACTATAATTTGTCGAGTGTATTGGAACACAAACATCACATGCCTTCAGACACACTCCATTTGTCAAGGGTATTAAGACTCTAGGTTTATCTTGCCCTTGGGATCAATTTAATCTGAAGAAACCATTTTACTGATGAAAATTTGTAATAAAACAATAACCAAGGCTTAAAAACAGAATGGAGCGGGGAGCATTAAGCTCTATACCCTACAGTCTGTTTTTAGCCTTACTTATCCACCTGCAATTTCTCACACACTGGAAAATCCTGCTCTTCAATATAGGCAATAGAAAACGGTATTGTCTTTGGTTTATTTAGAAAATTTGAAAGGGGGGGGGGAGATTTCAGAATTTTCATTGTATCTATAAAACAATGCAACATTTGGGAAAGGTTTGTTCTACGCACTAACAAAGGTAATCAATGTTGGAAGCAGGAGTTACTAGCCCTTCCATCTTATTTCTCAACTGCATGTTGGGGAAATGACCACCAGACAGTTACTTTTACTTTAGACAATGTCTTGACAGCTCTGCGTACGGTTTCATCAACTTTCAGACAGTTACGCGTACGTAGGTACGGTTTTTGTCGTATTTGTACGACTTTTCGACCATTAGGGGTACCTACCTTCTGAAGATTATTTTGACATGGGTACTTGGGTAGTGGTCTCAGAGAAAAAGAGAGAGAGAGAGAGAAAGATAGAGAGAGAGGTAGAGAAAAAGAGAAAAGAAGAGAGAGAAAAGAGAGAAGGAGAGAGAGAGAAAAGAGAGAGAGAGAGAGAAAAGAGAGAGAGAGAGAGAACGGACGTAGTTGAAAGTTTTTCCCACCAAACTTTAGAAGCGGTGTTGTCATGACGACGCTTTTACACTCGTGGAAGGGAAAAAAACGAGGTACTTATATTTTACACCAGAGGTTCCCAATCTGTTGTACGCGTACCACTAGGGGTACGCTGAAGTGGTAGCACCTAAATGGGAAGTATTGTGTCTCTTCTCGCCCATCTGATGAGAGGCATGCTACGGAATGGGCATGCTACAACACAGATCACATGCGTCTAATGTAGCAGTCGTTTCATTGCTACGAAATAAAAGCGCCGGTGGAACAAGCATTTCTGGTGGTACGCGAAGAGATGTGAAAACCAATTTTTTATCATTTGTCTCGTAAATACGAAAAAGACTAATCTCGTCACCCTATAGTTGGGAGAGAAAAAATCTACAATCAGCAATACACGAAAAAATTGTGACATCGTACTACAATTAACAAAAAATTTCGCCTGCGGCGCTATAATATCTTTATTTAATCCATAAACTACACGAAATTGATGTTTGGTGGTACGCCAAAAGAACCTTGAGTTGTCAGGTGGTACGCAGTGCTCAAAAGTTTGGGAACCTCTGTTTTACACTGTTGCCACTATCGATTTAAACAGCGCGTTTCCCCTCCTCTCCCTTCTCTCGCTTCTTCCCCTCTCCCGGCTTCTGATTCCCTCCCTCCGTGCATTGTTGCAGGTGTTAGTGTGTGAGAGAATAGTGCGTGCGAGAAAGAGGGAGAAATAGAAGAAGAGAGAGAAAGAGAGGGAATGAGGGAGAGAGAAATGGAATTACAAATGTTTTGTGTGCGAGGGAGAGGGAGACAGGGAAAGAGAAAGAAGGAAGGTAGAAAGGGAATTATAAATGTGCTAGAGCTAGAGAGAGTGTCTCGAACAAATGTGTGTACGAGCGAGAGAGGGAAAATGAGAGGGAGAGAGAGAGAGATGGAATTTTTCAATGAGAATAGTAATCAACAACTTTTTTTGTCAATTTGAAGTCACACAAAGGTTCTTTTCATTGTTACCACAACAAGAAAACCACCTTTTTACAATCCATTATAATAAATCGTTTCATTTTCTTACTCTATTTCCTTTCCTGCTCTCATTCCCCTCACCACAAATTTTCTCCGAAATCTCAGAATACATAACCTCAAAACCTCGGAAGCAGAATACATAACCCCACATATTGGCAATGATCGAAAAAGAAGTAAAAAAAAAGGAAAGAAAAATCGAGGGACAAACGACATTCACATGAAAAATAATGAAAAAGGAGGGATCAGAAAGGCAATTTTTACTGAAGATAATAATGGTACATGATAAAATTACAACAAATATACTGAGGATGCTTACAAAGATCAGAGTGGATAGTATTCTGATAACAAAATTACTAGCGTTGGTAGAAGAATTAAGAATAATTACGCAAATCTAACTGATCCAAGTACAGACAATAAAGAAATAAAAGAATTTAATGATGGCAATTTATTTAAATTGCACAATGCTATAATTGGTGGAAATGAAGAACTGGAAGAAGTTACTGACAAAGTTATTAAATGCGAATATTATGCTAAGAGAGTTGAAGAAAGATAATTAATAATAATAATAATAATAATAATAATAATAATAATAATAATAATAATAATAATAAAAAATACTCGTAAGAGAACAAATATACGTAAATAAAATAATACACCCAAGACATGTGGAAGAACCTCAGTAGAAAGCAATTTCACGGAAACCCTTGATAAAAATGCTGAGGATTTACCGATAGTTGAAATGATGCTAAGAATCGTCAGACATCTTGATGAGTTTGGAAATAAACAACATCGAAGTTATGAAGAAATTAAAGGAAATGGTGTTGTTAAAGATAACGATTCAAATGAAATGGAAAATGAGGATCGTGCTGGAACATCGGATGATATTGAGGTCGGAATGGGGAATAATGGAGAAGATGTTATCAGTGGGATGATTAAAGAAATAGAAGATGATGATTAAAGAAATGACAGAATATTATGACAAAACTAGTAATGAAGATTATTACAAAACTACAAATGAAGATTATCATTATGACAAAACTCGTAATAAATAAATTTGAAGAAGAATTCCATGCTAGAATACCAGAAACTAATGGTATAATATTTACTAAGAAAATAACTAAAAGAACAATAGATAATTACTGAAGATAATTATGGTACATGATAAAATTACAACAAATATACTGAGGATGCTTACAAAGATCAGAGTGGATAGTATTCTGATAACAAAAATTAAAGAAATGACAGAATATTATGACAAAACTAGTAATGAAGATTATTACAAAACTACAAATGAAGATTATCATTATGACAAAACTCGCAATAAATAAATTTGAAGAAGAATTCCATGCTAGAATACCAGAAACTAATGGTATAATGTTTACTAAGAAAATAACTAAAAGAACAATAGATAATTACTGAAGATAATAATGGTACATGATAAAATTACAACAAATATACTGAGGATGCTTACAAAGATCAGAGTGGATAGTATTCTGATAATAAAATTACTAGCGTTGGTAGAAGAATTAAGAATAATTACGCAAATCTAACTGATCCAAGTACAGACAATAAAGAAATAGAAGAAGTTAATGATGGCAATTTATTTAAATTGCACAATGCTATAATTGGTGGAAATGAAGAAATGGAAGAAGTTACTGACAAAGTTATTAAATGCGAATATTATGCTAAGAGAGTTGATGCAATTTATTTAAATTGCACAATGCTATAATTGGTGGAAATGAAGAAATGGAAGAAGTTACTGACAAAGTTATTAAATGCGAATATTACCTATGCTAAGAGAGTTGATGAAAGATAATCAAAAGAACAGGAAGAAAAAAATGTCACAAGAGAGAATGAAGTTGATGAGCACATTGAAGTTACTGAACTCTTTATTGCCAAAATTATCTTTGTTGCTTTGAGACCAACCACTATTGATGAAGTTCATAAAGAATCTACTAAAAGACATTACTGATGAAATTATAATAAAGAATCTACTAAAAGACATTAGGATAAATATAATAAAGAACCTGCTAAAAGAAATTAGTGATAAAGTTAATAAAGAATCTACTAAGTCACAAGAGAGAATGAAGTTGATGAGCACATTGAAGTTACTGAACTCTTTATTGCCAAAATTATCTTTGTTGCTTTGAGACCAACCACCAACAATGAAGTTCATAAAGAATCTACTAAAAGACATTAGGATAAAGATTATAAAGAAGCGGCTAAAAGAAATTAGTGATAAACTCAGATAAAGCTAATAAAGAATCTACTAAAAGTCATTCTAAAGAAAACAGAACGTGCAACAATGGAAGTCTCGTAAATTCTCAAGTGGAAAATAACGCCAACCTCTCCAGAATTCCAGAAACGTTCCGGGTCAAGAGGTCACCAGGGGTTTTCACAGGATGGGGAAGTGCTGCACAACGCCATTATTCCACGCCAGAGTCAAAACTGTGAGGTCGGGGGACTTGGCGTTCTCCTCCGGCATGAAGTCCATGCTGTCGAGACGGCCAAACGCAGGCCAAATGTCGAGCCGATGCCGGGAGTGAATTTCAATGTTGACCCCAATGTCCAGGCGGTAGAGGCCGATTACTGGAGCATGCCGGAAGGAGACGGCCAAATATCGGCCGCTCGGGTCCAGAGCAAGGGAGTGGATGGGGTCGAACCGTCTTTTGGCGGTGGTGCCTGTTGGAAACGTTCCTTTGACAGAGTACGGTTTGTTGAGGCCGTCATTGTCAATTCTGGCTGCCCTTCCATATCTATTGCGACAGTTTTCACTTTTGTTAAAGTCAACAACTCTACAGGTACAGTTCTGGTCATTTTTGTTGAATTCGTCATTTCTGTTGGTACAGTTGGTTCTGCTACCGTCATATTCCGTGCCGATGCAACTTGGTCTGTTGTAATCAATCACGCTGAAGGAACCATCGATTGTGTTCGAGTCAGTTTCCGCAGACGATCCATTTCTTTGGATGCAGCTTTCTCTTCTGTCAAAGTCTATAATTCTGTGGTAGTTTCTTTTGAAGTCGTTAGTTTCGTTGGAACAATTCGTTCTGCTATTGTAATGAATCGAACTGAAGGAATACTTTGTGGTAAGGTTAGTACAGTTGTCTTCGTTTGTGCTAGTCGTCGTTGAATCAATATTCCTACAGTCATGCTCATTGTTACAGTCATGTTCATTGTTACAGTCATAATCGGTACAGTTATCCATACTGCAGGAATCTGATTTGTTACTTATACAAGCGGTATTGTTACATCCGTCATTTCTGCAATCATTCATACTAGAACCATCGTCATTTCCAGTTCTGGCATTTCTATCATTGCTGTCAAAAGAATCAGTTCTATTGAAAGAGTCCGATTTGTTGACACAATCAGTTCTGTAAGTGTCATTTCTGTTGGCACAACCATTAGTGTTCTTTGAGCCTTGATCTCTGCTGGTAGAACTTCTGGTAGAGTCCTTGCTACCAAAGGAATCATCATTGGAAGAACCGTTTCCATTTGAACAATCTCTTCTATCGAATGTCCCATTTCTGTCAACTGGGGCAGTTCTATTACAGTTATTCGGTTTGAAGTTATTATCGCCGCGGTCAAAGTCTTCTAAGAAGGATCTGGTGTCAAGTAGTGGAGTTGCACGCTTGTCCTCGATCCCTGTGAAATTGCAAAAGATAAATATTATCCATTATTAGTTTAAGGCCTCTTTGAAAAGTCAAGCTTTGAAAAGCCACATTTTAGGTTACATTGCAAAGGAAAATCATGTACTTTTTATTTGTATTTTCTAACATAGTTTCATTTATTTTCTTAAACACTGCATTTTACATTGTTTTCTTCTACATACCTAGTATTACCATTTAAACGTATTAATTGGACTTTAGTTCTCGGAAAAAAAGATTGTGCTAGCAATAAAGAAAGGGTACCATGACCTGTTTATTGTTTATGTACAATGTTCAAGTCTCAAAGATCGAACGCTTTCTTGTTTTCTTATTCTTCAAAGAATTTAATTTTATGCTAAATGGAGCACAAAAAACAGCTTTGCCCCGTTCCCCCAAAAAGCCTCACGCTTCCCGCAATTACTCCATCCCGCAAAAACACTTCCTGGCCCTGCGCAGACCCCCCACGGGGATCCGAAATTGAAGCAAAGAAACTGAAAAATCCTTGACCCGGATTTCCCTTTACTGCCGTCGGAATTTTTTTTTAAAACATTTGTAAGAAAACGAGCCGAGGCCGAAGGCTGTCGCTTAGGGGGTAAGGTCGGGGTTGGGGGTAGGGTCGGGGCAGTAGG
Organism: Diaphorina citri; assembly: GCF_000475195.1. Taxonomy (NCBI): domain Eukaryota; kingdom Metazoa; phylum Arthropoda; class Insecta; order Hemiptera; family Psyllidae; genus Diaphorina; species Diaphorina citri. The sequence goes on along the minus strand of NW_007379626.1, from coordinate 8,899 downwards.
TTGGGGTTAGGGTCGGAGTGGGGCAAGTCATTTGCTCCAAGGGTCCCCGGGGGCAGACGAGGCTGTAAGAGGGAAGAAAATTCCTTACATTGGAAAATGGAAATGAAAACTTGGAAGTTTGTTCAGATAAATGTTCCCGAGCAAGTTACAGGGATAAATGTTCTCAATGTAACTTACAGGGATCAGGGATAAATTTTCTCTTTATGTTTCTGATAGAGCAATGATTTTGTGTGCCAAATTTTATTGCGAATTGAAAAATAAAAAGGATATTGACTCTTTGGCCGTTACCGCCTTTCTCGGATTTTTCGTTTTTATGTTCCCCGGTTGCCGTTTTTACCCGCCTCATCTTTGGCAAGTGGCGGAGCTGTGCCTTTGGCAGAGGGTAGACTTAAAAATTTAGACCGAATACAATACTTTCATTAGTAATAGAAAGTAAAAATGGCAGATGACTTGGAGAAAATTAGGCTTGAGGTTTGAAAATTGTTAAGGCTCTGAGCTAGGACAGTGAGGGACATGTAGTATCAAAGATCAAGGAGGGGTCATTTCTGTTTAAAAAAACCCTCTTCTTCAGAGACCTCCTGAGTTTTTGATTTCTGGTCTGGAGAATAGGTTAAAATATAAGAGGCAACACACAAAAGGTCACTTTTAGCTAAATTATTCCGTTTAGAGACGAGCTATTCCATTGTTGGACTTGGACTTTGAAAGTTCTCTCTTGGGCACTGAATGTTGATGTCCCTGAAGGCAGACAATTTTTTTTTTTTTTTAAGAGGTTTGACAGAGGGAACTGTAACTGCTGCTATGGTCTTATCGTCTCGAAAATCGAAGAGAGAAGGAAGACAGGATTAGGAGAAAGCCAGCCGTTCCGAGAACGAACATTATCCCATCAGGATAAAATCCGCCCCGGGCGGGAATCGAACCCACGGCCTAGCGCTTACAAGGGAGACCAACTAAGCTAACTAGGCTGGCAGACAATTTTTAGATCTTTACATAGCCGTGCTCCAACACTGGGTTGATGATTCGACTTCCCGTCTTTTTCTACATTGGGTAATAAAATGTTCTCTCTTCCTCTTTCTCCTCATCCTCTTTTTCCTCCTCTTAATCTTCCTCCTCCTTCTCCTCTTCTCTTCCTTCTAGTCCTTCTGCGCCTCTTTCTTCTCCCTATCCTATTCCTCCTTCTCTTACTCCTTCATCGCCTTTTCATTGTCCTCTTTCTCTTCTCCTCCACCTACGCCTCTTCCTCCTCCTCTTCCTCCTCTTCTTAATCTTCCTTCTTCTCCTCCTCATACTCTTCCCTCGTTCTCTTCCTCCTTCACAGCCTTTTCCTCGTCCTATTCTCCAATACTCTTCTTCCTCCTCCTCCTTCTCCTCCTCCTCCTTCTCTCAGTGTTTGTAGAATAGATTTTAATTTTACAGCTTCCCCTCCCCTCGTCTCTCTTCCACTGCCTTCGTCGGTCTCTTACTCCTCTACCGCCTTTTCACTGTCCTTTTTCTCTCCTCCTCCACCTACGCCTCTTCCTCCTCCTCCTCTTCGTCCTTCTTCTTCTCCTCCTTCTCGTCCTCCCCCTTCTCCTTCTCTTCCTTCCCCTCCTCCTCCTTCTTCTCCTCTCAGTGTTTGTAGAATAGATTTTAATTTTACAGCTTCCCCTCCCCTCGTCTCTTCCACTAGGGGAAATGCTGTCATCATAGCTTGTATCTCTATAAAGTTATAGACTTGTGTAGCATGTATTAACAATGTAGCTTCTCGAATTGACAACGGAGCTTTCGTAGGGAAATTTAATGGCTGTCCCCAGGATTTTTTATTTATTCTCGTAGCTTTATTTATTTTTGTAGCGACATTTATTTTATTGGAAGAATAAAATGAATTCGAAGTAAGTTCCAAGTTTGCATTTAGTTTATGTGTCACCCATATCACTATTAGCTTCTTTAATGATTTAGTCAGCTCCCATGGCGTAGTGGTCACTGCGCTCGCCTTGCACGCGGGAGACCCGGGTTCGATTCCCGGCGGGGTCAAGAAATTTGTATCATACAAATGATTGATTCCGTGACTGGCTGTTGCGGGGCCCACTCAGCCTCGTGAGGGAAATGAGTAGCTATGACATATAAATGCGCATAGCGACCGGTGCCAGCATGGTAGGTAAACATTGGATTTTAGGATTATTAAATTATTGGGAAAATCCTACAATGCTGCAGTGAGCACCAAAGTTGTGACATAATAACACAAAAAAACTGCATTTACATTTTTTTTTTACATTTACATTATTATTATTAATATTATTTTGAACAAACGAAGAAACTGCTGGGAAAAAGGGACTCTAATCCTATGTCAATGAAGTATTCTGAAAAAATCTCCATAAAGTGTTCGAATTCGAATTGTCACTGCTACAACAACAACATCTGGACAATCGCGAGCTGCTAGCTTTTCCAAAAGTTTACTAATTAGCGTCACTTACCCCAAGTACTCAGAACATTCAGGAGCAAAACGACCCACAGGGAATAGGGATGCATACATCCCCTTGAAAACTCTATAGCCCATGATCCCAAGCAAGAGCTCCTTTCAAAACTAGGATCTCTAAACCAACACTTCAATAGAACCCATTAGAAACTAGATTCTTTGTCCCTATTAGTGTTGACAACTGCTGTAGATAGGGCATTTTAGACCCTATTTATACTTGCCATTGGTAGGTAATTTCAGTAAATTGTTTACTGACACGCTAACCGTGAAGGTCACAGGTGGAAAACGCACATTGTTTCATAAAGGATTAATAAATTAAGAGAAAACGCTAATTAGAGGAGAGGCAATGAGTCTATTCTTTTAGGCAAGAAAGTCACAAACATATGTGATGTGTCATAGAGTCATAGTAATAGAGCATATGAGAAAAATAAATCACCTGTCCTAATTATGTACCCATTATAATATTGAAGCATGAACTTTGCACATGCACACTCAGGAGGCATCTAAACTGGAAATTGTGGCACCTTTACATGAGAGAAACAATAATTAAAATTTTATTGATGAGCTGCGCATAGTTTGGATTGTCACAATGACGCAATATACTACTCAGACAGAATTGTTAGATTAATATTAGATTGAAATGATTGAAATTTAATAGGTGATACTGCCATTGAACTTGTAAATCACTAAATTCCACTTATTCCTCCTGATTCTATCAGGATGTAATTTGTCCATTCTTCCTTTCACGGGAAGGGCCTACTACCGCACAGACTAGATTTGTCTTTACGCCCCCCAGTTTGAGAACCTCTGAGGTGGGAGGAGGGGAAGAAGAAGAAAATGGAAAGAAAGTATACAAGAATACAAATTCAATCTACTTAGCCCGAGTGAAAGTAGATATCATTTTATCTCTCTCTTCTCCTCCTCCTTTCTCTCCCTCCCTCCTTTCCCCTCTCTCCTTGCAACTCTCCTCCACCTCCTAATTTCTCTTTCCTCCCTCCCTCTCTCTCTGCCCTTCTTTCTACCTCCCCACCTAATATCTCTTTCCCTCCTATCCTTCCCCCCCCATTTTTCCTTATTTTCAAATTTTTGGCCTCGTTCCAAGAACACCCGCCCTCTCGGCACAAATATTGTTCCACCGCTTTCTTGGAAACAAAATGTCTCTCGTCGTTTTTCGTATACAAATTGTGTAATCTGTTACAAAACGATTTTCTTATCGCGTGTGCAAGCTATGTGTGACACCTTGATGGAATTTACTCCCCCCCGTCACCTTTGGCGAGGGAGCTCGAGAAGTCGTTTGGGGGGTTTTGTGGTACCAGGAACTTTCGTGAAACAACTTTGTTAGTTTTTTTTGTGCTCTAGATTTAGCCAAATTCAGCTTGGTTTTTTTCTTGTTTCTAGGTTCTTATAGACTATTATGGTGATTTTAGCGATCAAAAATTGATCATATCTCAGGATCGGTTTAGATTTTCGCAAAATCCTTTCTTATTGCAAACCTAGACCTTAAAGGAATATTCCTACCAAATTTCAGCTTTCTGGGTGTTGTGGTTCTCGAGATAGAGCGATCAGTGTGTGAACTATGAAATGTGAATGAGTGAATGGATCTCGTTCTTATAATATAAGATTTTTATTGATTTCTCAGTATCGAGGTAGTTGACAGCTAAAAAATCGTTCATTGTATCGTTCATTGAGAAATGCGCATCGTGTAATTGTAAGTAACAAACATGGTATCTTAAGGCTAAATAATTGAGAAATCACATTGATTGATCTCAGGTACCATAAGCATTGTACAAAACAATACAGCTAAAAAATGTTAAATCGGCAGGATTAAGTTTGGATTTGGGAATTCCCGATTTTATGAAAGATAAAAGATTAGACTTGGCCATAACCTATGGTAACATTTCTTCCATAGGCCATTTTTTTCTCCCCTTTTTTACAGTTAGGTAAGTCTGTCGAGGGACATTGGTGGACAGGACCCTATATTTTTCAGATAGGCATCATGTGTTGACATGAGTACCCTGTATCTTATTTTTGTAAATAGGTAGATACAATTTGTTGACACGTGCTAAGGTAGGTTTTTTCTTCACGGCTTTCTAAGAAAAGTATGTGTTTAAGGGGGGGGGGGGGAAAGAGGGG
>NW_007379626.1:0-4272 GCF_000475195.1 Diaphorina citri | reverse complement strand
CAAAAAGCCCAAACCTGAGGCTATAAGGTGTAGGAGGAAAAATAGAGTTTAAAGAACACGGAGGACGGGTGAGCTTCTACGCCAATATAGAGAATCAATAAAACAAAAGGATCAGGAGATAGAAACCACCAAACGACCCCACCACACTTAGGGCTTACACAGGCAGACGCCACACACCCACCACCGAACACAAAAACAAAAACATACAAAAAAACAAGCGCTTGTCACAAACGGAAAGCTTGTGGAAAATGGAATACCGTCTTCGAGTTTACAGACCCGTTCCCAATAGATTCAGCTTGCGACTTACTTTGGGTGATGTTTCAAAGTCATAAAGAGCGGAAAATGAGGACGAACCGGAATTTTTTTTTTTTTTTCTACGACTTCTAGATCCCGAGATAAATCGATTTAAAAAATACCGGTAAATCGTGAACTTTGACGTCACGGCATACGCTCCCGTAGGCGATGACGTCACATCAAATGTCCCGAGCAAAGCTCCCTCGCAGGCAACGCATTAATGTGTTTGTGCGCATACGTTTCTGCGCAGTTCTTTCTGCTCCTCCGCTAGCGCGCTTGCATAGTGGCGCTACCTAACCTAACGGACGAAAAAAAAAAACAACTGCGTAAAGTCTGACGTCACACATCTTTGAACTCTTTCATTAGAACGGAAAATAAAATTTGAATTTTCGACCTTTTACAGTTATTTTTTCGGAGTTTTGACCATTTATTTTTTTACCCATTTGCAACTGCTCCATTGTCGTGAGTTTCATCCGATTTTTGCTCGAATAATTTCAATGAGAGTGTTCTCACTACACACGACTTTTTTCCGAACGACACAAAATGTCCTTGTAGGCAGTGCAATTTCAATGAGAGTGGTCCCATTCGGCCTTTTACAGTTATTTTTTCGGAGTTTTGACCTCAGATTTGGATTTTTCCCAACTTTTTACATAGGAATCGACCATTTATTTTTTTACCCATTTGCAACTGCTCCATTGTCGTGAGTTTCATCCGATTTTTTCTCGAATAATTTCAATGAGAGTGTTCTCACTACACACGACTTTTTGCCGAACGACACAAAATGTCCTTGTAGGCAGTGCAATTTCAATGAGAGTGGTCCCATTACACACGACACGATTTTTTTTTTCCGAACAAGTGGAACGGTCCTTTACAACTCGGAACTTGCTTCGTTCAATCAATTACCTGTGACCGACTCAAACTGTATGAAATGAACGTAGGGATCCTCAGCCGTGCTAAACAGTACATAGCGACTATCAGGACTCCAAACCAGACTGGTGATATAGCTACGGGGCAAAGTCCACTTGTTACAGCTAGAGTCCAGCAGGTTGTAGAACTTGAACGAAACTCCGGTGGTGGCTGAAACGGTGCAACGGATGAATCGTTACGTTTGCAACAGTTGCAATACACATTTGAAACGGTGCAACAAAATCGGTTACAGAATTTTCTGTCTCTTGGAACACCATGATTTATTAGGCCAGCCACCTGATGAGCATACACACTATCAGGTAGACCTGACAGGTGCGGCTGAAAAGGTCCGTCTACAGAATATTGTCTCTTTGAACACCATGATTTAATTAGGCCAACCACTCACTATCAGGTAGGCCTGATGAGCATACACACTATCAGGTAGACCTGACAGTTGTGGCTGAAAAGGTCTGTCAGGTCTACCTGATACCTGATGAGCACACACACTATCAGGTAGACCTAATCAAGCGTACCTGGTAATGAATGGCTGGCCTTAGTAAAGGTAAATTTATTTATAGGTTAGGGCTAGCTTTTCTCCTCCCTGTTTATAGTCCCACAGCCAGACGCTAGTCTTCTCTCTGTTTAACGTCCCCTAGCCAGACAGCCCATCCTTGGGGCTGTTTACTCCTACACCTAAACCTGAGAGTGGTCTTTTTGTGTATGGAGTTGAGCTGATTGGGCTGAGGGAATTCGGTTTAGTGAAGGAGACAACTGGTAAATTCTATGGTAAAAATGTGTGCTCTCACCAATATTTGATCTGAGTTCAGACCATGGTCGATCATTGATGTCGATTGACATGTGGACGTGAAATCCTACTCAGTTGCGAAAACGGAGAGAGAGAAGAAAGACGGGGTAGGAGAAAGCCAGTCGACCCGAGAACGAACCTTATCTGTTTAAGATAAATCCGGGGGAACCGAACTACTTGCTTACAAGACGGTGGCTGAAACGGTGCAACGGATGAATCGTTACGTTTGCAACAGTTGCAATACACATTTGAAACGGTGCAACAAAATCGGTTACAGAGTTTTCTGTCTCTTGGAACACCATGATTTATTAGGCCAGCCACCTGATGAGCATACAAACTATCAGGTAGACCTGACAGGTGCGGCTGAAAAAGTCCGTCTGTCAGGTCTACCTGATACCTGATGAGCACACACACTATCAGGTAGACCTGATCAAGCGTACCTGGTAATGACTGGGTGGCCATAGTAAAGGTAAATTTATTTATAATTTATTGTGGTTTTGGACTCTTATCAAATAGTGGATCCCACTTTCGTTTATAAAAAAGTCTATCCGCAAAAGATAATTTTATTGTTTCTGCACCATTTCGACGTTATTTGTACTCACCGACCGCCAAGTGGAGGCCACTAGGTGACCACCGCACCGAATAGTTAGGCGCCGAGAACAGCTTGATAAGGTGAATGACCCGAAGATCGGCCAGGTCCCAAATGTGGACACTTGGACTCAAAATGGACACCGTGGCCATGTGTAGGGACTGGGGGGAGATGGACAAGTCCGTGACGAAGCTAACGTCCGGCCTGGTTAGAATTTGGTGGGTGGTGGGGAAGCGACTTCGAGGACTCACGGTGACCGTGTGGACGCCGTCACGACATCCTGGAAGATAGGGGGAGATACTTGGGTTAAGTTGATGGCAAAAGGAGTACTTAGCGGTTCAGTAAGAACTCTCTAAGAAAAATGCCCCCTCTACAATCCCCATAGGCTATTGATGATTTTTACGGCACAAATGTAGCACAAACAATTGGGCTCTACACCCCATTTTAGAAACAATACAATAGTCCGTCCCTATACCTAATTTAATAAAGGAAGGACGGACTAAAAAATTTCGCTCTCAAGACAGACTCAAACAAATTTTGGCCAATCAGGTATTGGGAGTTGATGCTTCAGTGCGTCTTGAGATCATGGCCCAAACCAGCTCAAATTACCCTTTGGGGTGTGTCCTCGCGTCCAAAGGGTTTTAAATACCAAACCTTCCAACACCTTGAGACAGGTGCCTTGCCTATCTCACGGATACGGAAATACAGTCGAACCTGGATATAAGAGAATCCAGGGGACCACCTTTTTTTTCTCTTATATCGAGGTTCGACGGGGATTTTCTCCTATATTCAGGTTCGACTGTAATAATTTTCCATCACTCACCCAGTACCATGCTTGGAGTTGATGCTTCAGTGCGTCTTGAGATCATGGCCCAAACCAGCTCAAATTACCCTATGGGGTGTGTCCTCGCGTCCAAAGGGTTTTAAATCCCAATCCTTCCAACAGCTTGAGACAGGTGCCTTGCCTATCTCTCCAACACGGAAATACAGTCGAACCTGGATATAAGAGAATCCAGGGGACCACCTTTTTTTTTCTCTTATATCCATGTTTCCCCTAAATCGAGGTTCGACGGGGATTTTCTCTTATATTCAGGTTCGACTGTAATATTTTTCCATCACTCACCCAGTACCATGCTCAGACTGAAAGGTTTCCAGTCCATACAGTACACGCGGCTATTTCTCAACCCGTTCACTACTGTCGGGTCATTTCGGCCACTGAAATAAACGTACACCACATCCTCCTTCGTGACAAGAGCTAGGACATACTGGTCAGCCCAAATCAGGGTCGGATGCCACCTGAGAAACTTGATGTAGAGTTTGGACCAGTGTTTTCTGCGGTGAAGTTGGCGTAGTTGTCGAGATTGGTTGTGCTGGGCTCTCCCCGATGACCACCATTGAATCCAACCTGTTTGGGGAGAAATGGGGATTATTAACTTGTCATAAGATGTTCAATAAAATTGTTCAGTCAGTTGCGACGGAATCCAAAAGATGCGATGTCTTGTCAGAACTTCTAACAAACAGGAACATATACAGAAGAACAGAGGGTCCGTCGGAAAGGATAGACGGTTTTCATTTGGACATAACTTCGTTATTAGGTTATAACGTCAGCTCCCATGGCGTAGTGGTCACTGCACTCGCCTTGCACGCGGGAGACCCGGGTTCGATTCCCGGCGGGGTC
>NW_007379625.1:19886-45203 GCF_000475195.1 Diaphorina citri | reverse complement strand
CTCCTCAACCTCTGAACATGATCTGAAGAAACAACAAGATAAAAGGTCAATTCAAGATCTTATCGTCCCGAAATCGAAGAGAAGGAAGACAGGATAGAAGAAAGCCAGCCGTTCCAAGAACGAACCTTATCCGTAATCCGCCCTAGGCGGGAATCGTACCCGCGACCTAGCGTTTACAAGGCAGACGCTCTACCTTCCAAGCTAACTAGGCTAGCACTTTTCAAGCTCGCTGGCGTCTACTTCTGCTTTTTTTTAATCCTTATAGGCTTTTTAAAAGTGTTGTTGCCTTTCTAAAAAAATTCGCTTCTTTGTAGACAGATCAAGAAAAGTGCATTTTGACAAAGGGGTACCCTGTATAGATGCTGTCAAGCAATGAGTATTAGATTTATTTCATGTACATGTACCTAGGTGCAATTTAACACAATACTTGTTAGTGTGTGTGTGTCTCTTCCTCTCTTTGTACCTGATTAGGGCCTTGTCTATTTCATATGAGTTATTTATTTATTTTTCCCATCATAATTAACTATTGAAGTCAAAGGGACATGAGTTTGAACCTTATCCTGTAAGCTAGCCAGATATTCTAAAATTAACCCACCTAATGTTTTACCACAGTATTTTGATAACAATAATGCTTGAAGGGCTGACTACCAGTTGTGTGTCCTCTTTTAACCCAGTTCTTTTATTTATTTAATAGGTAGTGATTTCTAAAAATCAGTTTTTCACAACTCAACTTTGTTTTGGATGGATCACTAGATAAATTTGGGTACCTTCTTACATTTTATTAGTTCTCTTCTTATAATTATGATTTTTCTCATATGATTCTTCTTATATGATTCTAAATTTATTTTGTTATTTTTGAAGTTTGCAATGAGGGTTAATCATTTGAATGATCCTGCTCCTCAATGTTCATCAAATTCAGTCTAGGAGAAATCAAGAAAGTTATTCAGCAGCTGCTGAATGGACTTTATTACATTCATAGCAATAAGGTGAGAGATGTCAACCATGTATTTTACCTAGATTTTCAGTAACTGACAGCAATATTTTCTGTATCACCCTGTCTTTAGGAAAAACACTTGTAATTGAGATAGCAAGAAAATGAAACTCACATGTTTAAATGAGAGTAGCATGAAAAATATCGTTTATGAAATGTGACTCAATTTTGGCAGAGTTTTTTTTTCCAAGCACTTTAAAACTGCCTCCCTAGCTGGCATATTTTTAGTGTTCAGAAGTTCAGAGTACTACACTCTCTTGATAACCTCACAAGCATAGTGTATTGCTAAAATATTAGATAGGTACTGAGAGCTTCTAAAAAAAGGAAATAAGGAATGGCTCCTATGTAGCCACCTCTGAAGAGAAGTGGTTAAGTTGTTAGCCTGTCCTGATGACATATAGTTACTTTGTGTTTGGTACCGTAAGCAAAGGAGTGTCTTTGAATCCTGACCAAGGAGTATGGGAAGTTCAGAGTACTACACTCTCTTGATAACCTCACAAGCATAGTGTATTGCTAAAATATTAGATAGGTACTGAGAGCTTCTAAAAAAAAAGGAAATAAGGAATGGCTCCTATGTAGCCACCTCTGAAGAGAAGTGGTTAAGTTGTTAGCCTGTCCCGATGACTTATAGTTACTTTGTGTTTGGTACCGTAAGCAAAGGAGAGTGTCTTTAAATCCTGACCAAGGAGTATGGCTTGCTGCTGAGGTAAAAGGACTCATCAGTTGCAATAATATTAAACTTAACTACATTAATTTTGTAATATCTCTTACCTGTAGCATGATATTATAGGAAGCATCCTGTAAGCTTCCTTTGAGAAAGTTCCTCTTTTTCATGTTGATTTTGATATAGCTTTGTTGTGGTGTTTGAAGATGGGGTATCCACTGTACAAGAAAATGTTAGATTTTCACCAGAAGTGAAGATCGACTGTCACAAGCTCTTTGCGATAAATGATGCTAGCCATTCCTAATCGTGTACAGTTTCCTCTTATCACAAATAATCAATTGATTTTGATATAGCTTTGTTGTGGTGTTTGAAGATGGGGTATCCACTGTACAAGAAAATGTTAGATTTTCACCACAAGTGAAGAGCGACTGTCACAAGCTCTTTGCGATAAATGATGTTAGCCATTCCTAATCGTGTACAGTTTCCTCTTATCACAAATAATCAAAAAAAATCTCCACATTTCCAAAAGACAAGCTCCTAGTCACCATTGACAGTTAACTTCTATTGGTGATATGATAATGATAATGTGTAAATGTGATTATAACTTAAAAACTTAATTAAAAGAAAACCACGGAATTAAATTATGAAATATTAGAGATGTGTAAAGACTGACTGACTGAATTAAAAGACTTGAATCCCACACAAAGACTGAATGACTTAAACAGTCCCTACTCAAAATACCCAGTCCCAGTCCCAAAACGCCAAAACTCCCAATCCTAAGATTTGAATTCGATTGAATTGAATGAGAAGTTTATATTTTTTTCGGAGTTTTCGGCAATCTCCGTTTACGAATAATAACGAACTTCCGAATTCAAAGCCTCAAAGTTAATATAATATGCCTCTGTTCAGAAAAAAAACACAACTTGGCAGGACGAAACACTACCACTGTTTAGTTTAGTCTTGTTTAGACTGCGGTAGTAAAGGGACTTTTCAGTCTCATTCTGGCAGTATAAGCAGGGTACCTATATTCACCCCACTTCAAAGCCTCAAAGTTAATATAATATGCCTCTGTTCAGAAAAAAAACACAACTTGGCAGGACGAAACACTACCACTGTTTGGTGTAGTCTTGTTTAGACTGCGGTAGTAAAGGGACTTTTCAGTCGCATTCTGGCAGTATAAACAGGGTATATTCTACCACTGTGATTCTTACCTTGGCACTTAGACGACACTCCACCACACGTGTGTTGAACTCGCTCGACTGCGCCTTGTTTTTGGTGGCCAGACTTTGAGCCACGACAAACACGGCCTGGCTGGGCAAAACCACGTCTTCACTGCGCAACGGATGGAATTGAATGTGTTTGGCGCAGCCCGGTGAGGCGAGGAATGCGATGGCTTGATCCATACCACCTCCTTGGGTGCCTATGTAGTGTTCGGATAATGAAAAGGAAGGGGTAAGCTAAGAAAATTTGTTATCTCTTTGTTCAGCTCTATTAACAAGGAATAATTCAGGGTTTCCTGATGAGAATATTGAGGTGAAAGTTAATCTACATATTTAAAAATTATGTTGGGCATCTTTGTATGAGGATAATGAAAAGGAAGGGGTAAGCTAAGAAAATTTGTTATCTCTTTGTTCAGCTCTATTAACAAGGAATAATTCAGGGTTTCCTGATAATATTGAGGTGAATGTTAATCTACATATTTAAAAATTATGTTGGGCATCTTTGTTATGTTTGCCCTTTTTTCCATACAAGGTTGAATGTGTTTCTAAATTAAGGCCAAATAAAAATACCCAACATGTTTTTTCATAGGGGTTTTTTTTTTTTTCAATTGCCTGCAATTTTGATATTTGTTGGTTGGTTCCTATTGGTAAGAGAAACCTTGATACAAAACAAATGATATAATTAATTGTAAAAAAATACTGTTTGTCTTTTCCAGTTCCCCATCACTGCACTGAGAGAGATAAAGATCCTTCAATTGCTCAAACATGAAAATGTAGTCCATCTAATAGAAATTTGTCGAACCAAAGGTAAAGTCTTCTATTTCCAAGTGTCCTTTGTCCAATATTTTTCATTTATTTATTTTGTCCATCCCTTTTAAAAAATTAGTAGTTAGTAGGTATGTATTTAACAGTTGTCATTTCCTTTTTGATTTGATACTTGTTCATTTAGAATACTCATAGAAATTTGTCGAACCAAAGGTAAAGTCTTCTATTTCCAAGTGTCCTTTGTCCAATATTTTTCATTTATTTATTTTGTCCATCCCTTGTAAAAAATTAGTAGTTAGTAGGTATGCATCTAAGAATTTTCATTTTCTTTTTTATTTGATACTTGTTCATTTAGAATACTTGCAAGTGTCCTTTCTTCATTCCTGCTACAGTCAATTAAAATAATGCCTGAATATTTTGTTTCATTTCAGCCAACCAATACAACCGGTACAGATCCACATTTTATCTTGTGTTTGATTTCTGTGAACATGATCTGGCTGGACTCCTGTCAAATATTCACGTCAAATTCAGTCTAGGAGAAATCAAGAAAGTTATTCAGCAGCTGCTGAATGGACTTTATTACATTCATAGCAATAAGGTGAGAGATGTAATATTGGCTTTTCAATAAGGTGATTGAGAAGCAATAATATTAACTTTTTAATAAGGTGACTGAGCAAATAGTTTGTGAAGATACACAGGCATGCATACTGGAACTTTGCCTGGCTCATTGCTGAGTGGTCAGGTTAAAACAAGAATATCCAAGGCATTAGATCCAACAACTGAAATAAATGAAGAAAAGTTCAAAGATAGAACATGATGGAGAGGCTTTGTTCACAGTTGACCCATTTCTGGACCAACTTAAGATTTGATGATAATCCAAGGCATCCTTCAAACTACTGTGTTAACAGAATTTTTTCACAGTAGAACAATTTGCTGATAGAAAGTTATTCAGCAGCTGCTGAATGGACTTTATTACATTCATAGCAATAAGGTGAGAGATGTAATATTGGCTTTTCAATAAGGTGACTGAGGAGAAGCAATAATATTAACTTTTTAATAAGGTGACTAAGCAGATAGTATGTGAAGATACACAGGCATGTATACTGGAACTTGGCCTGGCTCATTGCTGAGTGGTCAGGTTAAAACAAGAATATCCAAGGCATTAGATCCAACAACTGAAATAAATGAAGAAAAGTTCAAAGATAGAACATTATGGAGAGGCTTTGTTCACAGTTGACCCATTTCTGGACCAACTTAAGATTTTATGATCCAGGGCATCCTTCAAACTACTGTGTTAACAGAATTTTTTCACAGTAGAACAATTTGCTGAGTGATTTCTTTTCTTTTATTTCAGATTTTACACCGTGATATGAAAGCTGCCAATGTACTGATAACCAAAACAGGGATTCTAAAATTAGCTGACTTTGGATTAGCCAGAGCTTTTAGTCAAACCAAAAATGGACAAGTGAACAGGTGAGGAATACAGTCAATTTTTCTCCTATCTACCTATGGTTTATAGAGTAACCTATGATTTTAATAAAATATAACCCATAAAACTCCAAAATACTTGAGACCTTGGCTCAACTGTGGTGCTAAAAGGACTCGACATAAAGTTATTTCCAATGTACTGATAACCAAAACAGGGATTCTAAAATTAGCTGACTTTGGATTAGCCAGAGCTTTTAGTCAAACCAAAAATGGACAAGTGAACAGGTGAGGAATACAGTCAATTTTTCCCCTATCTACCTATGGTTTACAGAGTAACCTATGATTTTAATAAAATATAACCCATAAAACTCCAAAATACTCGAGACCTTGGCTCAACTGTGGTGCTAAAAGGACTCGTCATAAAGTTATTTTTGGTTAAATTTAAATCTTTGTAAAAGCTTAAGAAGAGTTCTCTTTTCTCAGGACTTTAAATTTCGACCTAAGTTGATCAAACTTAACATTTACAGTCCTACTTCAGCAAGATAAATTAGGTAAATTCTATTGTAATACACATTCCTAAATCTAACTTCTACCTGCCCTTGTTCCCAGGTATACAAACCGAGTAGTAACGCTGTGGTATAGGCCTCCTGAACTTCTACTAGGGGATCGTAATTATGGCCCCCCTGTGGACCTGTGGGGTGCTGGCTGTATCATGGCCGAAATGTGGACGCGTTCCCCTATTATGCAGGTATGTTGAACAAACGAACAGAGTTTTTTATGGGACAAATGAGTAGCTATTTTGATCGAGTAGCGACCAGTGGCGGCATTACCAGTGTTAATTGATGATACAAGTAGATGAAAATTAATAGTAAAGGAGGCACTTAGGAGTGCTGTGATATTCACAAAAGTTGTGTAAGAGCTCTCTGCTTTACCACAAAGATTCATGATTTTGATTTGATTATTTCTGTTCACAGGGTAACACAGAACAGCAACAGATCACTCTCATATCACAGCTATGTGGTTCTATTACTCCCGAATCGTGGCCTGGGGTGGAGACTCTCGACCTGTACAATAAGATGGAACTACCCAAGGCTCAGAAGAGAAAGGTAAGTTATGATCCTAATGTATGTGAAACTGTCCACTTTAAAATACAAGATGGTTCGAATCTCAGCCAGGGTGGAAATTTTCTAACCGTTCTAGGATAATGGATGGGCATGGATGTAAAATAATTGTCTGGCTGAGGGACGTTAAACAGGGAGTAGACCATCCTGAATTTCACTTACTAAAGAAATAGCAAAGGTTGAGTGCAAAGGGCATCCACTCGTAAAATTTGTAGCCAAAACCAATTGTCAGCCCAAAGTAATCAACCTAGTTAGGGCTGATTGAGAGGCTGACGAAAACGCCGACCCCGTCTGTACACGGGAAAAGGGGAAGAAAAAGAAGAAAATTTCATCCAGTATCTCTTGTCTCACCTCCCAGGTAAAGGAGCGTCTGAAGCCCTACGTGAAAGACCAATACGGGTGCGACCTCCTAGAAAAAAAAGAAAATTTCATCCAGTATCTCTTGTGTCACCTCCCAGGTAAAGGAGCGTCTGAAGCCCTATGTGAAAGACCAATACGGGTGTGACCTCCTGGACAAGCTCCTATTGTTAGACCCCTCCAAGCGATTCGATTCTGACGCTGCCCTCAACCACGACTTCTTCTGGACAGACCCAATGCCGAGTGACCTGTCCAAAATGTTGGCCCAGCACACCCAGTCCATGTTTGAGTACTTGGCCCCGCCCCGGCGGCCGGGGCATATGAGGGCACATCATCATCACCATCATGCGGGGGCCCCGGGGGCAGCTGGACCGGCCGCTGGACGTGCTACCACCGAGACGGGATATCATGATAGAGTGTTCTAAGAACGGGGGAAGTGACAGGGAAAGTAAGGAGAGGAAGTGTTCTAAGGAGGGGAAGTGACAGGACAAAGCGAGAGGGGTAGGGTAGAGTGAGAGAGTTAGAAGGATAAAGGAGTGACAGAAATTAAGGAGAGTGACAGGGATTTAATAATAGCTTGCTCCAAGGTAGGGGAAAGTGAGGGGGAGAGGAAAAAAAGGTTATTTTGGAGTTTTTTTCCCAACCAGGTGTAAATATTTTGGACCAACATTTTCTTGGAGAAAAATGTTATTTAGTAATTTTGGTGTTACCTTTAATGATTATTGAGGTACATCGTATGTATGAAGGCTCTGATGATAATTACCTATTTTTCCGTAGTTATTAGGAAAGTGTAGACGCGACGTACATATCACTGAATAATCTATGAGACTCGGTCATAAGGAAAAAAAATTACCCCTCATTTTCCAGCCATCATCACATTCTCTAATTGACATGATAAGTTGGTAAGTACTCTTCCCAGTATAGCTCAATGAAATACCTAATGTAATTGTGTGTATATTTGTACATAGAAAAGAAAAACACATTGTGTAAGGACATGCACTTTTTGGGTACTTTTACATCGGAATAGGACTCTATCTCGAAAAAAATTGTCATTTGGTTGAGCCCCAACCGTTCTAGGATAATGGATGGGCATGGATGTAAAATAATTGTCTGGCTGGGGGACGTTAAACAGGGAGTAGACCATCCTGAATTTCTTTTACTAAAGAAATAGCAAAGGTTGAGTGCAAAGGGCATCCACTCGCAAAATTTGTAGCCAAAACCAATTGTCAGCCCAAAGTAATCAACCTAGTTAGGGCTGATTAAGAGGCTGACGAAAAACGCCGACCCCGTCTGTACACGGGAAAAGGGGAAGAAAAAGAAGAAAACTTCATCCAGTAGGTATCTCTTGTCTTACCTCCCAGGTAAAGGAGCGTCTGAAGCCCTACGTGAAAGACCAATACGGGTGTGACCTCCTGGACAAGCTCCTGTTGTTAGACCCCTCCAAGCGATTCGATTCTGACGCTGCCCTCAACCACGACTTCTTCTGGACAGACCCTATGCCGAGTGACCTGTCCAAAATGTTGGCCCAGCACACCCAGTCCATGTTTGAGTACTTGGCCCCGCCCCGGCGGCCGGGGCATATGAGGGCACATCATCATCACCATCATGCGGGGGCCCCGGGGGCAGCTGGACCGGCCGCTGGACGTGCTACTACCGAGACGGGATATCATGATAGAGTGTTCTAAGAACGGGGGAAGTGACAGAGTCGAGGGGTAGGAGAGACAGGACAAAGCGAGAAAGGCAGGGTAGAGTGAGAAAGTTAGAAGGATAAAGGAGTGACAGAAATTAAGGAGAGTGACAGGGATTTAATAATAGCTTGCTCCAAGGCAGGGGAAAGTGAGGGGGAGAGGAAAAAAAGGTTATATTGGAGTTTTTTTTCCCGACCAGGTGTAAATATTTTGGACCAACATTTTCTTGGAGAAAAATGTTATTTGGTAATTTTGGTGTTACCTTTAATGATTTTGGTATTACCTTTAATGACATCGTACGTATGAAGGCTCTGATGATAATTACCTATTTTTCCGTAGTTATTAGGAAAGAATAGACGCGAAGTACATATCACTGAATAATCTATGAGACTCGGTCATAAGGAAAAAAAAATACCCCTCATTTTCCAGCCATCATCACATTCTCTAATTGACATGATAAGTTGGTAAGTACTCTTCCCAGTATAGCTCAATGAAATACCGAATGTAATTGTGTGTATACTTGTACATAGAAAAGAAAAACACATTGTGTAAGTAAGGACATTTAAATCTTTTCTAATAAATACCTACCTTTATTTAAACAAATTCATTTCTTGAATCACATATTGAATAAATCTTGGTTTAATTTTGAACCACAGCTTCTTTGAATTAGACTAAGACAATATGAATCTACGAACTAGTGAAAAATGCTTCTCTTCACTTAATGGTGGTATTGTGTATTTCTCCAACATTTTCATGGTCTAGCTATTAATATTAAATTTTATTGAGATCAGTAATGTGATGCAAATCGTTTTATTTCAATGGAGCAGTTGCAAATGGGTAAAAATTATAAATAAATGGTCGATTCCTATGTAAAAAGTTGGGAAAAATCCAAATATGAGGTCAAAACTCCGAAAAAATAACTGTAAAAGGTCGAAAATTCAATTTTTATTTTCCCTTCTAATGAAAGAGTTCAAAGATGTGTGACGTCAGACTTTACGCAGTTGTTTTTTTCGTCCGTTAGGTAGCGCCAATCATCACATTCTCTAATTGACATGATAAGTTGGTAAGTACTCTTCCCAGTATAGCTCAATGAAATACCGAATGTAATTGTGTGTATATTTGTACGTAGAAAAGAAAAACACATTGTGTAAGTAAGGACATTAAAATCTTTTCTAATAAATACCTACCTTTATTTAAACAAATTCATTTCTTGAATCACATATTAAACAAATCTTAGTTTAATTTTGAACCACAGCTTCTTTGAATTAGACTAAGGCGATATGAATCTACGAACTAGTGAAAAATGCTCCTCTTCCCGCTAGCGGAGGAGCAGAAAGAACTGCGCAGAAACGTATGCGCACAAACACATTAATGCGTTGTCTGCGAGGGAGCTTTGCTCGGGACTTTTGTTGTGACGTCATCGCCTACGGGAGCGTATGCCGTGACGTCAAAGTTCACGATTTACCGGCATTTTTTTAAATCGAATTATCTCGGGATCTAAAAGTTGTAGAAGAAAAAGTAAAATTCCGTTGGTCCTCATTTTTCCTGCTCTATGACTTTGAAACATCACCCAAGTAAGCGCAACTGATCTATTCAAAGAACCTGAGGTTAATATGCATTTGTTCAAAATAAAACTACACAATACCCTGAAAATTGGCAGATTTTTTAAAATACCCCTTTGGGAAATATAAATAAGTTTAAATTATTATTATGAATCAGTCTAAAACGCACCTACGAAAATGGGTACAAATGACGTAAAATGGAAGTACAAAAAATTGGTCTTGTGTAAACATTGTACAAAAACGGGAAGATATTATGTGTGCTTTTTCTACGAATGACAATTTTTAAGAGAAATACATTGAGGACTATGACTTCCCATTCTGTGACGAGGCCACCAAGTACGAGAAAGTTGCCAAAATAGGACAGGGAACATTCGGGTAAGTTACAATGTCTACATGCTTTGTTTCAACTTTCCTCCTAGAAATTTCAATTTTGCATAGGACGGGAAAGATATGAGAGTTCTGTGGTATTTTTCCATGTATAAATTTATTTTATGGTTGAATTTTGACCCACTATGTAATTTAAAGGTGGAATTCAATTCATTTCTGGGGTGCTTGCATCGTCCTTGGTTTCTGATCAATTTTAGAAATGAATCATCTATTCAAAGAACCTGAGGTTAATATGCATTTGTTCAAAATAAAACTACACAATACCCTGAAAATTGGCAGATTTTTTAAAATACCCTTTTGGGAAATATAAATAAGTTTAAATTATTATTTATGAGTCAGTCTAAAACGCACCTACAAAAATGGGTACAAATGACGTAAAATGGAAGTACAAAAAATTGGTCTTGTGTAAACATTGTACAAAAACGGGAAGATATTATGTGTACTTTTTCTACGAATGACAATTTTCTCTTAAATGCTGCTGATAAGTACTAAACAAAACTGAAGTTAAATGCGAGCTAAATATGTTTTAAAAAAATCACAGAGATATGGGACGTTTGGTTTACAAGATGATACCTCATTTACACTATTGGTTAGCATGGATGTGTAATATGATTAAGGTTACCTACATTAAATATGGCGAGCGGACTAAAACAAAATGTAGTGCTTAACGTAGTTTTGTTGATTGACTAACTTAGTTTATGTTTCCCTAATTTACACATAAAAAATATTAAAGGACGAGGTTAAATATTATAAACTTCTTGAAAGAAGTTTCGAGCTAAATATGTTTTAAAAAAATCACAGAGATATGGGACGTTTGGTTTACAAGATGATACCTCATTTACACTATTGGTTAGCATGGAATGCATGGATGCGTAATATGATTAAGGTTACATTAAATATGGCGAGCGAACTAAATCAAAATGTAGTGCTTAACGTACATTTGTTGATTGACTAACTTAGTTTATGTTTCCCTAATTTATACATAAAAAATATTAAAGGACGAGGTTAAATATTATAAACTTCTTGAAAGAAGTTTTAAGTCAATTAGTCCGGTGAAGTTCAAAAGTTAGTCACAAGATTTCACCCAATACCAATACACAACTCTTTGTTTCATTACAAATTTTCATCAGTAAATGGTTTCTTCAAATTAAATTGGTCCCGAGGGCAAGGAAAACCTAGACCCTTGACAAATGGAGTGTGCCTGAGGGCATGTGATGTGTTCCAATCCACTTGACCCAAAGATCTCCAGTTAATGACCTCTTCTTGCACGATTTTTTTTTAAATGTATTATAAATTTTTGGATTCCGCTTGACGAGAGCTTTCCAAAAATACCTACTTCGACCCCCTCGGATGATATTTTTTTACTGGCATCATATGGCGCCGGCGCGGCGTACATGATAGGGATAACTTCTCAAACAATTCATATCTGGCATCATAATATATGATGCCTCGGTGCAAGAAGAGGTTTAATAAATACGAGAAGTATGTAATTTTCGAATTCGACGAACATTAGTTCACTGACGCGGCTCGTGTAAATGAGGTATCACGGGGGGACGGGCAGTACGATTTCACTCATACTTAACGATCTGACAGCCGCCTTCCTCGTCACATTGGAATATGATGGCGCCAGTTTGAGGCTTTGTGGTGAAGATGAGATCTGGTTTGGAGCTAGTCCTCTGGTCTGTGTAGAACTTGGCTTGAACCTGGGTGACCAGGGCTTCGCAGGAGGACTTATCACTGAGCGCCACAACGCAGCCTCCCCATCTGAAATAGACACAATGTGGGAATTAGTGCGGTAAATTAGTGGGAAAAATACGAGGGAAATGTGGGAATAAGTGGATACTAACAGAGCACTAACAGTCATGAACAGAGTGAATCCTAGAGACACGAAGAGAGGAGGAAAACCAGCTACAAGATGGGTGGATCCAGTCATGAAAACTGCTGGAACTCTATGAATAGCATAGGACAGAGAGGGTAGGCGACCTAATCAGAGCTTTTTCTACTGCTTGAATAGGACAGAGTACCCTTATTCAACACCAAACTACCACTACATTCTCGGTCAAATTCTCCAATAAAACTTGAGATAATCCATACCTTGGCTGGGATTGAACCCACGCCATAATGTTTACCAGGTGAGCGTCTTGACTAATACACCACCTAGGCAGGCGATTATTTTAAAATTCTCCAAAAATGTCGAGAAAAAATCCATGCCTTAGCTGGAATTGAAAGGGTGCTCTAAGTAAAACTTACCCTGCCCCGGTCAGTCGAGCACCATAGGCTCCTGCCTCTCTAAAGCAGGTCACCAGACTATCCAAAGCTTCATGACTACACTCGTACTTTGTCGCCAAACTGGTGTGGCTCTGGTTCATAAGGGTGCCTAGCTGTTGTAACTTTTGCTCCTCGGATATATCACTCCTGCAGACGCTCAGGAATCGCTCTACTCGATAGGCCTCTGCGAATGAAAGGAATTTAACTGTGTCAAGCATACTTCAAATGGATTTTTTTAATTATGTTAAGCATACTTATATTTATATGCTCTTCACAAATATCGTTACACCTAGATAAATTTCATGACTGGACTTGGACTCGAACCACCAACCTCCAGATCCGAAGTCCAATGCGTTAACCACTACACTACTGAGTTTGGTCTCAACTTCAAATGATCGTCACAAAAATGTCGCACCTAAAAGTCTACACCTCGATAAATTAAATGACACTTAATGTGACTTATGACAGGCAGCCTAAATAGATGGTTTGGAGGGTAGAGCTCCAGTCTTGTAAGTGCTGGGTCACGGATTCGATTTCCGCCCAGGACGAGCTTTATCCCAAGCAGAACAGCTTTCCCATATCTTTCCTTCGATAAGGAGGGGGGGGGTCGACTTTTGGCTTACGACCTGTATTTATTCAAGGCCCTTTTGCATTTTGACAACATGGACGAAAATTCCAAGGATAGCAAGCATGTTGAACACTTCTCACTTACCCTCATACACATGCAAGGCGCGTTGTTTCACTTTGAAGGAAGCCACAGATCTCGTGTTAGGTGTGAGAATATCTGAATCCAGCTCTTCTTCTGAAACTTCTAGAATTTCCTGGACCTGCAAATAATATAAAACGTTCATTAAATGACATTTTTAGACGCATGTGATCTGTGCCTATTCTGTATTAGGGGGGGGGGGGGGAATCGACTTTTGGCTTACGACCTGTATTTATTCAAGGCCCTTTTGCATTTTGACAACATGGACGAAAATTCCAAGGATAGCAAGCATGTTGAACACTTCTCACTTACCCTCATACACATGCAAGGCGCGTTGTTTCACTTTGAAGGAAGCCACAGATCTCGTGTTAGGTGTGAGAATATCTGAATCCAGCTCTTCTTCTGAAACTTCTAGAATTTCCTGGACCTGCAAATAATATAAAACGTTCATTAAATGACATTTTTAGACGCATGTGATCTGTGCCGTAGCATGCCCATCCCATAGTATGTCCCTCGTGGGCGATAAGAGACAATACATAAGAGACATATTTTTGATTTGCCAACAATCAGCACTTGACGTAGATATGATATAATTATGAAGAAACAAAGTTTGCAAGTATGTACCTTGTGTTTTCCCCCCGACATTTTGGGTCTCAACACTTTATCAAATTGTCCTCCCGAGGCTAAGTGCATTTCGATAGGTAATTTTTAATCGATCCCTTTTTTTTTTTTTTTTTTTTTTTTTTTTTTATCCTTAACATACAACCATACCTAGATAATTTTGTTCATAAATTAAAATAAAATTCAAACAGATTTTCAGCAGCTCCTAAGCTAGAACATAAACTGACAACGGTGATATTTTTCAATTTTTGATGAGCTGGATCTATTGTACATTGTTGTACGTTGATATTTGTGTAAGTTGACCTTCTTATGACAATAATAGGGATAATACTAATCTGCTCGATAAGTAGGGATATGTATTATCAATAGTCTTGACTATTGAATCAGGTGTTAACATTCTCGAATACAGAAATGTTCACAGCAGAAAGTAGGTACCTACTTGTTATATTGCGTTTGTAACATGATAAAATGAAGACCACTCAACAGACCAGACTTGTTATCAGTCAAATGACATATCAGCTTACCTTTCTGTGCGGGGGACCTGAAGTTTTGAAAAGATGAGAAGAGTTGCTTAGAAAATGAAGACCACTCAACAGACCAGACTTGTTATCAGTCAAATGACATATCAGCTTACCTTTCTGTGCGGGGGACCTGAAGTTTTGAGAAGAGTTGCTTGATGAATCCACGACACTACAAACAAAGTACCAAAGTCCACACTCAAGTAAACTGAACAGTCCAAATATTACACCTGACTGCAAGCTTTGGTCTCCAGTAGTAGATTGCGGCTGAAATGCTGAATTTGGCTGAAATTTCCTTTTCCTTTTCTTTTTACTTGCCGACTTTTTTTTGTTTACATAACCAAATTCATCCACGACACTACAAACAAAGTACCAAAGTCCACACTCAAGTAAACTGAACAGTCCAAATATTACACCTGACTGCAAGCTTTGGTCTTCAGTAGTGGCTTGCGGCTGAATTTGGCTGAAATTTTCTTTTCCTTTTCTTTTCTTTTTACTTGCCGACTTTTTTTTTGTTTACATAACCACATTTGTACACACTTTTATCAGCTGATAACCATGGACTCTGACTGGAAGAGGATGGACTTTTTTCAGCTAAAAAAGTGAAGCTCTACTTCAGCAGGACAAATTAGGTAAATTCTATTGTAATACACATTCCTAAATCTAACTTCTACCTGCCCTTGTTCCCAGGTATACAAACCGAGTAGTAACGCTGTGGTATAGGCCTCCTGAACTTCTACTAGGGGATCGTAATTATGGCCCCCCTGTGGACCTGTGGGGTGCTGGCTGTATCATGGCCGAAATGTGGACGCGTTCCCCTATTATGCAGGTATGTTGAACAAACGAACAGAGGTTGTTTCACTTTGAAGGAAGCCACAGATCTCGTGTTAGGTGTGAGAATATCTGAATCCAGCTCTTCTTCCGAAACTTCTAGAATTTCCTGGACCTGCAAATAATATAAAACGTTCATTAAATGACATTTTTAGACGCATGTGGTCTGTGTCATAGCAATCATAGCATGCCCACACGAACAGAGTTTTTTATGGGACAAATGAGTAGCTATTTTGATCGAGTAGCGACCAGTGGCGGCATTACCAGTGTTAATTGATGATACGAGTAGATGAAAATTAATAGTAAAGGAGGCACTTAGGAGTGCTGTGATATCCACGAAAGTTGTGACCATAGTATGTCCCTCGTGGGCGATAAGAGACAATACATAAGAGACATATTTTTGATTTGCCAACAATCAGCACTTGACGTAGATATGGTATAATTATGAAGAAACAAAGTTTGCAAGTATGTACCTTGTATTTTTCCCGACATTTTGGGTCTCAACACTTTATCAAATTGTCCTCCCGAGGCTAAGTGCACTTTGATCTCTAAGCACAAATCTGCAAAAACTTCGACTCCACCGGGAATCAAACCCCAATATGGTGGCTCCATAGTCCATACTCACTTCTTCTTTGGTATAGGCCTCTGGGTGTAGAATGGCATCAGCTATGTCTATCATTTCTTTCAAGCTCACAGCAAGCTTGGTCTGCAATTCTCCCAAGTAAAGAATGTCCTTCCAATTGTCAACATCTTTCTTCTTGGCAATTATCTAGAAATAATATGAATAATGAATTAATGATTAAGTAGAAAAATAATAACTTTAAGACCTTGTTTAGACTGTGGGAGTAAAGGGACTTATCAGTCTCATTCCGGCAGTATAAACAGGGTATATTCTATTCTATTATTATGTTGAAATAACAATAAAATGCATGGTAGAAAATGAAAGTTCGAATCTTCCTAAGTAACTGAAAGAAAAAGGAATTTGAACTCTCAACTTACAAATGATCTGGTGCTTAATTTGTCACCCCACTTCCGAATTCTTAGTTTTTACCTTTTCTTTCTCGGATAATCGACCTCGTTCATTAATTTCCCTTCTGCTTACCTACATACCTCCTTGCCACTTCTCGGAACATCAGGCTTTCTGTGAGAGGAGTACCCTATCCATAATCTTATCCTGTCAGATTCAGTTGCAGTAGCTTAAATTTTAAGTGGTAACTGATATTGGTTTAAGTTTAAATTGCGTGTGTGTTTTGGAGTGTTTCATCATAGCAGGAGCTAAAAAAACTTCCTTTCTAAACTGGGCTTTTCCTAGAGACTCCAAGAAGACTTTTATGACTGAAAGCTGACATGTAAGAGAGGACCCAGTAAGATTGGTAAGTCAATTTAGGTACTCAATTTGTATTCTCATCAAATAGGATATTGTATCTTTCTTGTGCATGTTAAATCTAAATGGGAAAAAATCCAAAAACTGCCTAATGTTTGTAGATTATCAAAGAAGAAAATCCTGAATCATTGGTAAGTCAATTTACTCAATTTGTATTCTCATCAAAAAGGATATTGTATCTTTCTTGTGCATGTTAAATCTAAATGGGAAAAACTGCCTTAATGTTTGTAGATTATCAAAGAAGAAAATCCTCCTGAATTGTTTTGTGCAAAGCCAGCCTCTCACTATCAGGTAGATCTGACAGGTCCACATATCAGGTCTACCTGATACCTGATGAGCACACACACCATCAGGTACACCTCATAGGTAGACCTGATCAGGTGTACATGATACCTGATGAGCACACACCCACTATCAGGTGTACCTGTCAGGTCCACCTGATAGTGAATGACTGGCCTAAAGATTAAGCATTTGGCCTGCACACTGCTGTGCACTCATGTTTCTTTTGCAATAGTAGCTACTACCTGATACCTGATGAGCACACACACCATCAGGTACACCTCATAGGTAGACCTGATCAGGTGTACATGATACCTGATGAGCACACACACACTATCAGGTGTACCTGATCAGATGTACCTGCCACCTGATAGTGAATGACTGGCCTAAAGATTAAGCATTTGGCCTGCACACTGCTGTGCATTCATGTTTCTTTTGCAATAGTAGCTATAGTGAGCTAGTTACCACTAAAGTACCTACTCATTCTATCATACTAAAGGAAATGAAAAACAAGTCAATTTGAAATATTGAAAATAGTTCAAGAACAAATAATATAATTCACTTTTTTATGTTTTTTTTTTTTTATTTTTCAATTAAATTTAAATATTCGTACTATAGCATGATTGTCTCTAACATTACATATTGTTTATTACATCTAGTGTTTTTTTAGCTGTAGGTATGGAATCTGTGGTGACCAGTAAAGAGGCACTGCCACTGCAGGAATGAAATGGACTGGAAATACTCATATTGAAGGACATAATAGCATTTTGTTTCCTACAGACTTTTTAATCAAAGGCAGAACACATAGAAAAAAACTCATTGAATTTAGGCTTAGATTGGGTTTTTTTAGCTGTAGGTATGGAATCTGTGGTGACCAGTAAAGAGGCACTGCCACTGCAGGAATGAAATGGACTGGAAATACTCATATAGAAGGACATAATAGCATTTTGTTTCCTACAGACTTTTTAATCAAAGGCAGAACACATAAAAAAAAACTCATTGAATTTATGGTTAGATTGGGTAATTCTTCCTTTAGATTGGGTAGTTCTTCCTATCTTAATTTCCTAAAATTTTGCCTTTATCTCATACTCTCTCAGCTCTCTCTTTCTCCTCCTGTTGCTATTTCACTGGTGTTTGATTTATTTATTTATTTATTTTTTCTCATTACTAAAATAGACTGCTGATAGCAAAACATATTAGGTAGGTATGCATCTCTTCAAACTTTTTGTCAGAATTTTCATTACCTTGCCTTTGCCTACATCTACTTAACTTGCTATTTGTTGTTTTCCCTTTTGAAATCATTACCAGCAAACGTTTATAGCTGATTACTAAAATAGACTGCTGATAGCAAAACATATTAGGTAGGTATGCATCTCTTCAAACTTTTTGTCAGAATTTTCATTACCTTGCCTACATCTACTTAACTTGCTATTTGTTGTTTTCCCTTTTGAAATCCTTACAAACAAACGTTTACTTATAGCTGTGTACTTTTGAAGCAGAGTTGTTGAAATGAATTCTAAAACTGTTGAAAGTATTAAAGAAGAAGTAAGCACATCAGCAAGTAAGTAATAACAATTAGTATTAGAAGGCATAAGCATCAGATCCTGGATGCCTTTGATTCCACATAGGAAGTACTCGTACCATTGGGGTGCCTTGCCATCTTTCACTTTTATACTGAAACAACATAACATGTAAACCACTTTGTTACACCTTTGAGAACTCTCATAGACTATGCCCAAACAGTCTCTGGTATACTCAAAGGTAAATGAAGTTTTGTTTTAATGCCAAACCCTTTTGCATTTTGTATAATCAATTGACAGTGGCATACCTAAATATTCTTTTTCAACCCCTCCCCAAGTTTTTTTTTTCCTGTAAGTGGTTCTAGACTCTGGACAATTTGATCTTTGTGAACATTGAACACCTAGGGCCCGAAAGATAATAGAAGTAAACATTTTCTACTCTCTTACCTAAAAGTATCAACTGTGCTGTGGTAATCATCATATCCTTTTGCATTTTGTATAATCAATTGACAGTGGCATACCTAAATATTCTTTTTCAACCCCTCCCCAAGTTTTTTTTTTCCTGTAAGTGCTTCTAGACTCTGGACAATTTGATCTTTGTGAACATTGAACACCTAGGGCCCCAAAGATAATAGAAGTAAACATTTTCTACTCTCTTACCTAAAAGTATCAACTGTGCTGTGGTAATCATCATACTTCTGATCATCAATATTGTAGAGGTTCAAATCTCCGTTCTCATTACACTTGAATGCAACCAAGATGTTCTGTTCAAGAGCCATAGGGCATACCGAGTACCGACAGTAATCAATATGTTCACCGATCAAATTCACTCTACCAGGAACCTGTAAGAAGGATGAACAACAAATGAGAAATGGAAGATTCCAAATAGAGTTCCAAGAGGATTTGGACCATATGTCACAGATCTACTGTAAATGCATCTTTGTGATTACCAGCCATAAGCATCAATGAAGCTACATATTAATTGATTGATGTCACAGAAGTTGGATTTGAAAGGGATTCAATCCAGGTTCTCTGGCATACAAATCTAGTATAGTATCCACTTGGCAGCCATAGGGCATACCGAGTACCGACAGTAATCAATATGTTCACCGATCAAATTCACTCTACCAGGAACCTGTAAGAAGGATGAACAATAAATGAGAAATGGAAGATTTCAAATAGACTTCCAAGAGAATTTGGACCCTATGTCACAGATCTACTGTAAATGCATCTTTGTGATTACCAACCATAAGCATCAATGAAGCTATATATTGATTGATTGATGTCACAGAAGTTGGATTTGAAAGGGATTCAATCCAGGTTCTCTGGCATACAAATCTAGTATCACAGATATTGCTTAACACCTTGACTGCCACACCATTTTTGCTTGTTTATTTCCTATGCCATGGGTAATTTTTGGCCTGAAATAATGTTTTCTATCAAAATGATTAAACTATTGCTCTTTTTTTATACCTATAAATAAATATATATATATAAAATCATTATCATTATTAAATAAATAAAATATGTTTAGTAAAATTATATTAACCTATTCGTGCTGACAGTTTACTAGTATTTTGTAGAAACTGTAACTACTTACCTTCAGTTGTAATTTTGCTCTGCATATCCTCTGGTTCTAGTTCAGTGGTTATAAAATGAATGTAGGCCTTGCCCTAATTATACCAAGACCAACCCCCTCACCTTGTTAACAATGGATGAAGCAAGTACAGCAGCACAAACCAGTGCACTACTGCTTGATTATCTACAAAATGTACGTATAGCTGAGATTCAAGAGTACCTACAGTATTTACCACTGAATTTAATTTTTTATGACAAGTATGTAAGTAGGTACCTCTGGAAGTAATACTATTTTCTTTCTCAAGGTACTTATGTTATGCTTTTGAATATGAAACATGGACGAGTAACTTGTGAGGTCGAACCCTCGATCTTCGTATTGTGGGACCGTCATTGGCCATCGCGGTTTGTCTAATTCTAGCTTCTTTGACACCAACACAGACAGTCCTTTTATCCTGCCAGAGTCCCCTCTTTCCTTCATCAGATCCTGGATGCCTTTGATTCCACATAGGAAGTATTCGTACCATTGGGGTGCATTGCCATCTTTCACTTTTATACTGAAACAATATAACATGTAAACCACTTTGTTACACCTTTGAGAACTCTCATAGACTATGCCCAAACAGTCTCTCTCACCTAAACTACCTAAGTAATTAGTAATTAGTGTAAAGAATTTTGACCAATTTTAAATTGAAGATACCTACCTGGTAATTGACCAATATTTTAGTTTTGACCAATGACAGAAGAAATGAAAATTTAATCAAACAACGGTGTGGGTGGTCTGTCTTCCTTACTAAATAGTCATTAAATTTGTGCTTTGGACAACCCCACATGTTACAAGTCCCCAGATGGGTAGCCGTACCTAAGTAATTAGTAATTAGTGTAAAGAATTTTGACCAATTTTAAATTGAAGATACCTACCTGGTAATTGACCAATGTTTTAGTTTTGACCAATGACAGAAGAAATGAAAATTTAATCGAACAACGGTGTGGGTTACCTAAGTAATTAGTAATTAGTGTAAAGAATTTTGACCAATTTTAAATTGAAGATACCTACCTGGTAATTGACCAATGTTTTAGTTTGGCCAATGACAGAAGAAATGAAAATTTAATCGAACAACGGTGTGGGAGGTCTGTCTTCCTTACTAAATAGTCATTTGTGCTTTGGACAACCCCACATGTTACAAGTCCCCAGATGGGTAGCCAAATAAAATAAGTACCCAGATTCTCTATTTCACTGCTCATACTGAGTCGTAGTATCTAGATTATACAGGGTGTCCTTTGGTAAATTAGACACACCAGAAAATAGGCATCAGATACCTACACGTACGTAAGTTATTAGGGTGTAGGTACCCTAATTTTATATAGGGTACCCTAGTGTCAACAGGAAAAAATCGGACATTATTTCGCATTTTTAAAAACTTTTTTTTTGCTCCAAGTTTGTGTGAACACCCTGTATATAGCAAGCAGAGTATTATACTAGGTAATAAGTAATTATTATTTTTTATGAACACATTTACTTAAGAAATGAAGTTGATTAACAAGAGAAGAGGAGTAATTACGATTCTTCCTTTCTTAATTTCCTAAAATTTTGCCTTTATCTCATACTCTCTCAGCTCTCTCTTTCTCCTCCTGTTGCTTATACCACCTTGCTATTTCACTGGTGTTTGATTTATTTATTTTTTCTCATTACTAAAATAGACTGCTGATAGCAAAACATATTAGGTAGGTATGCATCTCTTCAAACTTTTTGTCAGAATTTTCATTACTTTGCCTACATCTACTTAACTTGCTATTTGTTGTTTTCCCTTTTGAAATCATTACCAGCAAACGTTTATAGCTGTGTACTTTTGAAGCAGAGTTGTTGAAATGAATTCTAAAACTGTTGAAAGTATTAAAGAAGAAGTGAGCACATCAGCAAGTAAGTAATAACAATTAGTATTAGAAGGCATAAATTTGAAATTTACACTTATGTAAGTATTCAGTGTAAAGTTACAAAGACAGCTGGGCATAGTGGAATGCTAATTTCCCTCCAATGACCTAGGTACGTATTTGGATCCATACCCCGTAGTCATGTGTGCCAATAGTCAACAGGTGAAGGTGTAGGTTAGAAGGCATAATACCTAACAAATGAGAGCAGCAAGATGAAGGGGAGAAGAGAGAGAAGGAGGGAGAAAGAATTATACAACCAAGAGGAGGTTCGAGGGGGAACAGCCATTAAAAACACATACCCAGCAGTTACAAATGGTAATTCAAATAGGGATACCTGCAGATCTGCCCTACCATCTCACAATTTATTTTTTCTTAAATTTCTTTCTAAACTACAAAAATGGCTCTATCTACAAAATGTACGTATAGCTGAGATTCAAGAGTACCTACAGTATTTACCACTGAATTTAATTTTTTATGACAAGTATGTAAGTACCTCTACCAAAGTCAGATTTTCACTTACATCATACATGACTTCTAGTTGCTGCCTGGTGACGTACATCCCATCCGAAAATGTCAACGAACTATCCGTTGTCAACCTCGACACATAACCTATCCATAATTCGAAAAATCCCATTTTGATCAAAATCAATTGATCATCCTGGCTAAGATCACAGAAACCTGAAACGGAGAAAAAACGAAAATATTAATATTTACAACATTGAGGTTGCCATTAACGGACCATTTTGATCAAAATCAATTGATCATCCTGGCTAAGATCACAGAAACCTGAAACGGAGAAAAAACGAAAACATTAATATTTATAACATTGAGGTTGCCATTAACGGCACAAAAACGTTAAAAGACTTCGGAACGCCCTTTCGGTTTCACAGCCCAATGGTGGAGTATTTTACGGATTTAACATCTGCCTAGCAAACTGAAGATTGATCAGCTGTATATTACTTTCTATTTACGCATCGACTGATGTGCAGCACTTCTGTGAACCCGGACATAGTCAATACGAAAAAAGCCCTGATACCCACCAACCTATGTAGCTAAGCGCTCTCTCAGAACTTACCTGGAACTCGTTTGGCGAATTCCACTACCCTCTGCACAGAAGGCGTTACATGAGCAGCAAACTGTTGCCAAAGCCACAGCCTTTGACTTTCATGACATTCTGCTGTTGAGGATGCCACCTCCGGACTAGAGACTTCCGATGGCTGTGGAAAAACAGCAAACGAGGGACTGCATTAGTATCAAAAGAATACCTTTGTTAATTTGGCCATGGAAGGCAGGGTACCTTGACTGTCAGAGGGAGTATCGGAAAAATGGACCCAAACTGTTTTGGGGACTTTTCAGTCCTATTTAAACAGGATTAACAAGTTATATGCTATTCTCATGGATTATTTAGAGGCCTACCTACTCGTATGTAACTATGTAACAACATCGACTCAACCTGCACTCAAAGTGATCTCTATTCGTGCAGCCCCGCAGCCGTAGCAGTTACAGAATTCTGGAAGATCACATGCTTATTCATTTGGATACGGATAAGTGTTTAGACTGGGGGGGGGGGACTTTTCAGTCCTATTTGGGCAGGATTAACAAGTTATATGCTATTCTTATGGATTTTTTAGAGGCCTACCTACTCGTATGTAACTATGTAACAACATCGACACAACCTGCACTCAAAGTGATCTCTATTCGTGCAGCCCCGCAGCCGTAGTAGTCGCAGAATTCTGGAGGTTCACATGCTTATTCATTTGGACACGGATAAGTAAGTAAGTATGGATTATTTACATAGTAATCCTCGTTTAATCTTACCGGTAATGAAACAGGTTTGCGCACCAGTCGTCGCGTACCCTCCTCGGTGTATTCACAATTGGAATGGTGCGCCTGCGATACGGCCAGTATGACGTCATAGGTGAGCAGCTGTTTGGTGTCAAGCTCCGTGCTCGACGGCAGTGATTGAACCGGCCCGGCCGTCTCCAGACTGGAAGGTGGTTCGGCTCCCGTCGTGCTCACTCGGGTACTTCCGGTTTCGCTGTCACTTCGCTCGCGGGACCGTTTCGGAACACGACCGTATCTGACAGCTGTGGAGGAGAATGAGCGGGAGATGAGAGGTTAGGATTATTGGTCTTAATTGAATGGACGTCGTTTCGAAGTCTTGAAGTTTTTGCACCTCTTGCCATGCTTGATAAATAATGTCCGGCTTCGTAGATTCGTATACGCTTAACCCGACCTTTAGGGCTGTTTGCCCCTACACCTTAGCCTCAAAGTGGGCTTTTGCGTACGGAATTAGCTACTGACTCTTAAGTTTCAGCTAATCTGGTTACAAAAGATCTAATCAGGCCGCTGTGACTTAGGGCTTCAATAGCTGATGGTTCTATCTGAGGTAATAACCAGCGTCATCGCCAGATGAACCTATTTGAGTGAATAGTTACTCAAAAAGCTCAAATTCTGAAGGGAAATCAACTGATACTTACAATCTCTGGACATTCCAACGGCTAAACATTTTTTAAATCTACAATATTGACATCGATTCCTATTGAGACGGATCACGAGACACTTGCCATCTCGTAAACATCGGTACTCTATTTGCTTTTGTATACTTCGCCTAAAGAATCCCTGGAACATAGAAGAATAAACAATTGTTAAAGTTTTTGATAGTTGTAGTAGCAGTCTGCTCTCCTTCCACACATCATCACGAGACACTTGCCATCTCGTAAACATCGGTACTCTATTTGCTTTTGTATACTTCGCCTAAAGAATCCCTGGAACATAGAATAATAAATAATTGTTAAAGTTTTTGATAGTTGTAGTAGTAGTCTGCTCTCCTTCCACACATCATCCCGGTTATGCAGTTGGTTGGTTATTCCAGGAATTCAGCAGTGGCTATAGGATTTTGACGGAGATCAATAAGAGTAATTTATTTTTTTATTTATTTGGAGTAATGGACTTTTGAATAAAGTGAAACTATTGCCCTCATAGACAAGACGAACAGACGTCTAGGCACGGTGTGTAAAGACACATCATCCCGGTTATGCAGTTGGTAATTCCAGGAATTCAGCAGTGGCTATAGGATTTTGACGGAGATCAATAATAGTAATTTATTTTTTATTTATTTGGAGTATTTTATTTATTTGGAGTAATGGACTTTTGATTCTTTTGAATAAAGTGAAACTATTGCCCTCATAGACAAGACGAACAGACGTCTAGGCACGATGTGTAAAACATCCTGTTATCAGGATACAAAATACGACTCCGTTAAATTGCCATAGACACACCTTGAGTTCCATGCTTCCATGTTATTCCGTTCTTGACAAATTTTGTTTACCATTGGGAAATTATTCACAACAGTTACCAGTTACAACACAAATAAAGAAATACGCTCGTAGAATGCACATTGTGTTTCGCTGCAAATGCTTCCCGCATGTATTGTGTTCATCAGTTATAGAGCAAGCTCTTTTCTAGCATATTCTCTAAAATTGTGGAGGCACCTTGAT
>NW_007379625.1:0-17507 GCF_000475195.1 Diaphorina citri | reverse complement strand
GTGCGGTAAAGAGAAGGGTGTACAGTACGAGGTGTACGGTAATGAGAGAAGGGTGTGCGGTACTAGGTATACGGTAATAAGAGAAGGGTGTACACTGTACAGTACGAGGTGTACGGTAATGAGAGAAGGGTGTGCGGTACTAGGTATACGGTAATGAGAGAAGGGTGTACACTGTACAGTACGAGGTGTACGGTAATGAGAGAAGGGTGTACACTAGGTGTACGGTAATGAGAGAAGGGTGTACAGTACTAGGTGTACGGTACTGGAGGTACAAATACTGGGTGTGCGGTAAAGAGAAGGGTGTACAGTACGAGGTGTACGGTAATGAGAGAAGGGTGTGCGGTACTAGGTATACGCTAATGAGAGAAGGGTGTACACTAGGTGTACGGTAAAGAGAAGGGTGTACAGTACTAGGTGTACGGTACTGGAGGTACGGTACTAGAGGTACAATAGTAGAGGAAGGGTGTTAGGTAACGAAAGACGTAGGTACTGTGCTGAAGAAAGGGTGCAGGTATACCGGAGAGCGAAGAGGTACAATAATAGAGGGCTGTACGGATTGTACGTTCACTAAAAGAAGTACTGTACTAAAAAAAGACGTAGGTACTGTGCTGAAGAAAGGGTGCAGGTATACCGGAGAGCGAAGAGGTACAATAATAGAGGGCTGTACGGATTGTACGTTTACTAAAAGGAGTACTGTACTAAAAGTAGTATGTCCTGTACTAGTGTACCGAAGGAAAGATTTCCAAGTTCTTTTCACCGGTAAATTCTCATCAGCAACTCCTAAGCTCCACACAGGGAGGACAGGGTCGATTGTTTTAACGCTCGTAATTCTGCGGGGAAATGAAAGTCTGAAATGTGTGACAGTTTAAAACTTGTGGCAAATGTAACATGCAATATTGCGCTCTCGTTTGTCTTTGTCTTGGAAATTTAAACGTCTTTTATAGGGATCATGTAGCATTTGCACAAAGTAGTATGTCCTGTACTAGTGTACCGAAGGAAAGATTTCCAAGTTCTTTTCACCGGTAAATTCTCATCAGCAACTCCTAAGCTCCACACAGGGAGGACAGGGTCGATTGTTTTAACGCTCGTAATTCTGCGGGGAAATGAAAGTCTGAAATGTGTGACAGTTTAAAACTTGTGGCAAATGTAACATGCAATATTGCGCTCTCGTTTGTCTTTGTCTTGGAAATTTAAACGTCTTTTATAGGGATCATGTAGCACTTGCACAATTTTCTCTCTCTCTCTCTCTCTCTCTCTCTCTCTCTCTCTCTCTCTCTCTCTCTCTCTTTCTCTCTCTCTCTCTCTCTTCCCTTCTTTTCTCTCCCCATTGTCATCTCCCTTCCTTCTCGAGTTGATTTTCTTCTTCAAAACTAATTGTTGATACTTGCTGTTCAATATCATTTGTATTAGCAATAATGTTGTACGCTAGGCAATGAATGGGTTAAATCGAATCTTTTCTCTCTTTGCTCAAAATAAAATTTCTCTGGAGAAAGCACAATAAAATTTATTTATTTGAATAAAATATTTATTATTAAATAAAAGAAAGAGAATCTATTATTTTCTATGTAATTAATTATTCAAATTAAATTTACAATTGTTAAACATTTGTTCTTGTTTCTAATTTTATTTGTTTATCTACATTTTATTAGATTTGTACTTATATTTTAATAAGGTCTATATTTATAAACATACTAGGTACTACTTATTAAATTATTGAATGTCCTTGGCGTTCTTTTTGTGACCAAGCAATTACAAATTTAAACCATCCTTTGTCAAAGTCATAATAAGGTTTAAATGGGTAATAATTTGGTTTCATAACAAGAACGAGCGATGAAAGTTTTCATTATAAATATTTTGAATTCCTATTATTGTCCTTTCGTTTTCCCAATTCAAATGGATTCCAATTCTTTGACTTGGTTTACGTATTTTTAAATAATCAATTACCAGGTAGGTATCTTCAATTTAAAATTGGTCAAAATTCTTTACACTAATTACTAATTACTTAGGTAGTTTAGGTGACCTTGTTAGAAACATCATGCAAAGAAGCTAGAATTAGACAAACCGCGATGGCCAATGACATTTTCCCAATTCAAATGGATTCCAATTCTTTGACTTGGTTTACGTATTTTTAAATAATAAAAAGTCTTCAGGATTTCTGTGTTTCTGAGTTTCTGACTCAGAAACGTTTCCTTCAGCTCATAAGACTCAGAAGATCCAATTTGAATTTTTTAGGGAAACCGAAACTTCACTTCTCTCTCCATTATCAGACTTTCTGAACAAAGATCAAAGGATTTATTATGGGAATTCAAAAATGTTTAAGTAGATAAAATAAGAAGCTCTTAGTAATAAAATTCTACATATCATTTTAATTAATTTTTATTGTCTTAATAAAATCTACTTGGTATTGAATGTTTCATTTTCATTTGGTACGCGGTATGTACCTTAATCATGTATTGTGTTTTCTAATAATTATTAATCGTTATGGAGGAATTTGATTAATCGTTTAGATATTATCTGCTTGATTCACTTTGAAAAGAAAATCATTTTTGCTTCTAGTAAAAAATTAAAAATAGTGAAATTTTAACAATCGCACAAAAATTATTCCAACTACCTACAATGTGCCTAAAACAATAAACAAAAAACACTTTTATTTAGGTGTTCTTAAAAAAAAGGAAACAATTTCTGCTTTACTAAGTGCTAAGCATCCTTATTCTCCATAAATTCGATTTACTTAGGTCAGTTCTACACAATCGCACAAAAATTATTCCAACTACCTACAATGTGCCTAAAACAATAAACAAAAAACACTTTTATTTAGGTGTTCTTAAAAAAAAAGAAACAATTTCTGCTTTACTAAGTGCTAAGCATCCTTATTCTCCACAAATTCGATTTACTTAGGTCAGTTCTACCTACACAAAAAGTCCATCATTACATACATATTTCAAAGTTCCACCTGCGAACATATTTCTTAGTATAATTTAGGTAATATTTTCCCAAGATGAGAAAAACACCTTTTCATTTTGTATATTTCATTTCCTCCCTCATTTTCATTTTATCATATTGATTTACTTAGATTATTTCTGTTGAATTCTTTACTTTGTAACCATTAAATCTCCCCTGTTATCACTTTGTAAATTTATTTTTCAAGTTATTTATAAAAAAAAATGTTTTATCAAAAATTAAAATAATCGTTAGTTACATAAATTTTATTTCTATTATTTATCTCCTTTTTCCCCCCAATAAAGAAAACTGTTCTTATTTATTAAATAAATTTTGTGTAAAAGAAAGTATTTTTTATTTGTGAAATATGTTTTTGCTTTAACTAAAGAAAACTGTTCTTATTTATTAAATAAATTTTGTGTAAAAGAAAGTATTTTTTATTTGTGAAATATGTTTTTGCTTTAACTAAATGGCACGTTTCCTTATTTTTGGCGCTTAAATAAAAAAATGCCGATTTTTGGTACGAAGACGGTGAGTAGGTGTTTTACCTTAATTTCTGTCCATGATTTTAACAGTGTTTAAAGGTAGATAATTTGCGCCATACTTCTCATCATTTGATTCCTGCATTTATGTTGTAATAGATTATAATCATTAGACATGTAGATAGATACTGTGTCATAGACATAAAGTATTTACACCTTCACCTGTTGACTATTGGCACACATGACTATTGACTACGGGGTGTGGATCCAAATACGTACCTAGACCTGTTGACTATTGGCACACATGACTATTGACTACGGGGTGTGGATCCAAATACGTACCTAGATCATTGGAGGGAAATTAGCATTCCATTATGCCCAGCTGTCTTTGTAACTTTACACTGAATACTTACATAAGTGTAAATTTCAAATTTAGTAAATTCTAGTAAATAAGTACTAGGATCTGATGAAGGAAAGAGGGGACTCTGGCAGGATAAAAGGACTGTCTGTGTTGGTGTCAGGATCTATACCTCCTGCTAAGGCATCCAGGATCTGATGAAGGAAAGAGGGGACTCTGGCAGGATAAAAGGACTGTCTGTGTTGGTGTCAGGATCTATACCTCCTGCAGCAGGATTGTCAAGCAGTAGTGCACTGGTTTGTGCTGCTGTACTTGCTTCATCCATTGTTAACAAGGTGAGGGGGTTGGTCTTGGTATAATTAGGGCCATCAGCTATAATAAACGCCCTATGTTTCTGCCACCTGGTTAGATCTTATGTGACTTAAGGGGGATTGAGGCAATTGCCAGGATCAGGTGCCCATTTTTTACTGACCAACAGGAGTAGCTACAGGTGGTTGGAGGAAGTGGAGAAAATAGATGAGTAAACAAAAAAAGTTTTACTGGATTGAAACACACAAGACAGAATACACTCAAAACAAATTTTCAAATCGCCAAAGTTGCATTCAGTTTGCCTGTTTTCAGTAATAAGTAATAACTCTTCAAACTCTTGAAGGGTCTGCACAATTTGCATTAATTTTTGCAAATATATTCTACCTACACAAAGGAAATTTGCTCTTCAGATTTGGGCCCAATTTGGCCTTTGAGAAATCTTTTTTTAGTTACCTCAGTATGACAGGAGAATTTAATGACAGTACAGAATTTGAGTCTCTGAACCACAAGGCACAAGGAATGATAAAAATAAGTTCATGATTATAACTTTTGTAACCTAACTTACCTAATTTTAATTGTTTCTAAATAATTTTGTGTGTGTGTGTGTGTGTGTGTGTGTGTGTGTGTGTGTGTGTGTGTGTGTGTGTGTGTGTGTGTGTGTGTGTGTGTGTGTGTGTGTGTGTGTGTGTGTGTGTGTGTGTGTGTGTGTGTGTGTGTGTGTGTGTGTGTGTGTGTGTGTGTGTGTGTGTGTGTGTGTGTGTGTGTGTGTGTGTGTGTGTGTGTGTGTGTGTGTGTGTGTGTGTGTGTGTGTGTGTGTGTGTGTGTGTGTGTGTGTGTGTGTGTGTGTGTGTGTGTGTGTGTGTGTGTGTGTGTGTGTGTGTGTGTGTGCTATCAGGTGTGTGTGTGTGTGTGTGTGTGTGTGTGTGTGTGTGTGTGCTCATCAGGTATCATGTACACCTCATTAGGTCTACCTATGAGGTGTACCTGATGGTGTGTGCTCATCAGGTATCAGGTAGACCTGATATGTGGACCTGTCAGATCTACCTGATAGTGAGAGGCTGGCTTTGCCAGGAGGATTTTCTTCTGAGATAATCTACAAACATTAAGGCAGTTTTTGGAGTTTTTCCCATTTAGATTTAACATGCACAAGAAAGATACAATATCCTTTTTGATGAGAATACAAATTGAGTAAATTGACTTACCAATCTTACTGGGTCCTCTCTTACACGTCAGCTTTCAGTCATAAAAGTCTTCTTGGAGTCTCTAGGAAAAGCCCAGTTTAGAAAGGAAGTTTTTTTAGCTCCTGCTATGATGAAACACTCCAAAACACACACGCAATTTAAACTTAAACCAATATCAGTTACCACTTAAAATTTAAGCAACTGCAACTGAAATAACTGAATCTGGCAGGATAAGATTATGGATATGGTACTCCTCTCACAGAAAGCCTGATTTTCCGAGAAGTGGCAAGGTGGTATGTAGGTAAGCAGAAGGGAAATTAATGAACGAGGTCGATTATCCGAGAAAGAAAAGGTAAAAACTAATTAGACTAATTAGAGTTAATTAGACTGATAATAAAATCCGTAATCAGTTTCCACAATAGCTCCTGCTATGATGAAACACTCCAAAACACACACGCAATTTAAACTTAAACCAATATCAGTTACCACTTAAAATTTAAGCAACTGAATCTGACAGGATAAGATTATGGATATGGTACTCCTCTCACAGAAAGCCTGATGTGCCGAGAAGTGGCAAGGAGGTATGTAGGTAAGCAGAAGGGAAATTAATGAACGAGGTCGATTATCCGAGAAAGAAAAGGTAAAAACTAATTAGAGTTAATTAGACTGATAATAAAATCCGAAATCAGTTTCCACAAACGAGTTTAAAACGAGAAAGATTTGAAAATTTCAATATGGCGGGATCGGCATGCTCAGTTCACAAACGTAGCGACAGGTAGCAGCACCTATCGACTTCGTTATCAGCATGGAGGTTTATTTAGAGTGGATATCGGTGTGAAGTATCTTGAGTGCAGCCACAAAAGCACCTGCCTCAGTATTTTTTTGAACATTTATTTGTTTTATTATTCTTTTCTTGTTAAATTTATTCCCGCATGAGTTTATGATCTCCGAGGCTGAGGTCTACAATTTCATGTTAAATTCTGCCAATAAGATTGTTCAGAAACTATGTCCAAATCGTCCCAAGCATTTTCATAATTATCTGGGAAAACTAGTAACATTTGACTGTAGGCTTAAGAATCTCATTCTCATTCCAAAAATAAATGTGAAAAGGTCATTTTCGAAAAAGTGATTAGTAGGCACTTTTGTTTCTTAAGCGTTTACAACATGCTTGCTATCCTTGGAATTTTCCTCCATGTTGTCAAAATGCAAAAGGGCCTTGAATAAATACAGGTCGTAAGCCAAAAGTCGACCCCCCCCCTCCTTATCGAAGGAAAGATATGGGAAAGCTGTTCTGCTTGGGATAAAGCTCGTCCTGGGCGGAAATCGAATCCGTGACCCAGCACTTACAAGACTGGAGCTCTACCCTCCAAACCATCTATTTAGGCTGCCTGTCATAAGTCACATTAAGTGTCATTTAATTTATCGAGGTGTAGACTTTTAGGTGCGACATTTTTGTGACGATCATTTGAAGTTGAGACCAAACTCAGTAGTGTAGTGGTTAACGCATTGGACTTCGGATCTGGAGGTTGGTTGTTCGAGTCCGAGTCCAGTCATGAAATTTATCTAGTCTAGGTATAACGATATTTGTGAAGAGCATATAAGTATGCTTAACAAAAAAATCCATTTTAAGTATGCTTGACACAGTTAAATTCTCATTTGAAGTTGAGACCAAACTCAGTAGTGTAGTGGTTAACGCATTGGACTTCGGATCTGGAGGTTGGTGGTTCGAGTCCAAGTCCAATCATGAAATTTATCTAGGGTAACGATATTTGTGAAGAGCATATAAGTATGCTTAACATAATTAAAAAAATCCATTTGAAGTATGCTTGACACAGTTAAATTTTCATTTGAAGTTGAGACCAAACTCAGTAGTGTAGTGGTTAACGCATTGGACTTCGGATCTGGAGGTTGGTGGTTCGAGTCCAAGTCCAGTCATGAAATTTATCTAGGTGTAACGATATTTGTGAAGAGCATATAAATATAAGTATGCTTAACATAATTAAAAAAATCCATTTGAAGTATGCTTGACACAGTTAAATTCCTTTCATTCGCAGAGGCCTATCGAGTAGAGCGATTCCTGAGCGTCTGCAGGAGTGATATATCCGAGGAGCAAAAGTTACAACAGCTAGGCACCCTTATGAACCAGAGCCACACCAGTTTGGCGACAAAGTACGAGTGTAGTCATGAAGCTTTGGATAGTCTGGTGACCTGCTTTAGAGAGGCAGGAGCCTATGGTGCTCGACTGACCGGGGCAGGGTAAGTTTTACTTAGAGCACCCTTTCAATTCCAGCTAAGGCATGGAGGCAGGAGCCTATGGTGCTCGACTGACCGGGGCAGGGTAAGTTTTACTTAGAGCACCCTTTCAATTCCAGCTAAGGCATGGATTTTTTCTCGACATTTTTGGAGAATTTTAAAATAATCGCCTGCCTAGGTGGTGTATTAGTCAAGACGCTCACCTGGTAAACATTATGGCGTGGGTTCAATCCCAGCCAAGGTATGGATTATCTCAAGTTTTATTGGAGAATTTGACTTAAAATAATCGCCTGCCTAGGTGGTGTATTAGTCAAGACGCTCACCTGGTAAACATTATGGCGTGGGTTCAATCCCAGCCAAGGTATAGATTATCTCAAGTATTATTGGAGAATTTGAACGAGAATGTAGTGGTAGTTTGGTGTTGAATAAGGGTACTCTGTCCTATTCAAGCAGTAGAAAAAGCTCTGATTAGGTCGCCTACCCTCTCTGTCCTATGCTATTCATAGAGTTCCAGCAGTTTTCATGACTGGATCCACCCATCTTGTAGCTGGTTTTCCTCCTCTCTTCGTGTCTCTAGGATTCACTCTGTTCATGACTGTTAGTATCCACTTATGATTAAATAAATAAAATATGTTTAGTAAAATTATATTAACCTATTCGTGCTGACAGTTTACTAGTATTTTGTAGAAACTATAACTACTTAACTGCAGTTGTAATTTTGCTCTCCATATCCTCTGGTTCTAGTTCAGTGGTTATAAAATGAATGTAGGCCTCCAAAGTTAGTGTCAACTCGATAAACTGTATTCAGGCCCACTGCTCTAGAAAATATTTAAGTAAATCAATATGATAAAATGAAAATGAGGGAGGAAATGAAAT
Organism: Diaphorina citri; assembly: GCF_000475195.1. Classification (NCBI taxonomy): domain Eukaryota; kingdom Metazoa; phylum Arthropoda; class Insecta; order Hemiptera; family Psyllidae; genus Diaphorina; species Diaphorina citri. Next base: position 9,108 of record NW_007379625.1, on the reverse strand, counting down.
ATACAAAATGAAAAGGTGTTTTTCTCATCTTGGGAAAATATTATCTAAATTATACTAAGAAATATGTTCGCAGGTGGAACTTTGAAATATGTATGTAATGATGGACTTTTTGTGTAGGTACAACTGACCTAAGTAAATTGAATTTATGGAGAATAAGGATACTTAGCACTTAGCAAAGCAGAAATTGTTTCTTTTTTTTAAGAACACCTAAATAAAAGTGTTTATTGTTTTAGGCACATTGTAGGTAGTTGGAATAATTTTTGTGCGATTGTTAAAATTTGACTATTTTTAATTTTTTACTAGAAGCAAAAATGATTTTCTTTTCAAAGTGAATCAAGCAGATAATACACTACTCGGTTTGTATACCTGGGAACAAGGGCAGGTAGAAGTTAGATTTAGGAATGTGTATTACAATAGAATTTACCTAATTTGTCCTACCTGACTGTAAATGTTAGCAACTTAGGTCGAAATTTAAAGTCCTGAGAAAAGAGAACTCTTTTTAAGCTTTTACAAAGATTTAAATTAAACCAAAAATAACTTTATGTCGAGTCCTCGAGTCCTTTTAGCACCACAGTTGAGCCAAGGTCTCGAGTATTTAACTACTCGGTTTGTATACCTGGGAACAAGGGCAGGTAGAAGTTAGATTTAGGAATGTGTATTACAATAGAATTTACCTAATTTGTCCTGCTGACTTGCTGAGGTAGGACTGTAAATGTTAAGTTTAAGCAACTTGGGTCGAAATTTAAAGTCCTGAGAAAAGAGAACTCTTTTTAAGCTTTTACAAAGATTTAAATTTAACCAAAAATAACTTTATGACGAGTCCTTTTAGCACCACAGTTGAGCCAAGGTCTCGAGTATTTTGGAGTTTTATGGGTTATATTTTATTAAAATCATAGGTTACTCTGTAAACCATAGGTAGATAGGGAATGGGTGATCGACCATGTGGATAATCACATGTTTGCTGGCTTTTCCCGACTCCCTTAGACTGGGTGAGGTTAATGTGAGGAGGTGGGGGGTAGTGGGTCGTCAAATGGAGGTTAAATCCCTTGTCACCAAAACCTTAGCAGTTATACAGTGAGACATATTTTTTTATTGCAGGGTTCCTCTCTATGTACAGTATTGGGGTCAAGTGGATTTGATATTTGAACACATCACATGCCTTCAGGCACACTCCATTTGTCAATGGTTTAGGGTTTCCTTGCCCTTGGGATCAATTTAATTTGAAGAAACCATTTACTGATGAAAATTTGTAATGAAACAATAAGTTGAAAAATATTACTTATGTGATATTTAATTTTTCCAGGAATGGGTGATCGACCATGTGGATAATCACATGTTTGCTGGCTTTTCCCGACTCCCTTAGACTGGGTGAGGTTAATGTGAGGAGGTGGGTAGTGGGTCGTCAAATGGAGGTTAAATCCCTTGTCACCAAAACCTTAGCAGTTATACAGTGAGACATATTCTTTTATTGCAGGGTTCCTCTCTATGTACAGTACTGGGGTCAAGTGGATTTGATATTTGAACACATCACATGCCTTCAGGCACACTCCATTTGTCAATGGTTTAGGTTTTCCTTGCCCTTGGGATCAATTTAATTTGAAGAAACCATTTACTGATGAAAATTTGTAATTACTTATGTGATATTTAATTTTTCCAGGGTACCCATCTGTTCCGTACTATGCGTGCTGTTCGGGTTCATTTGGCTGCATGTGCTGACCATACCAGATCCCAGTGTCACCACACACTATGCTGTAGGCGTGTGGTCCATTGCCATCAGCTGTGTTATGGAGATGTGCTGTGAACCCTGTTCCGTACTATGCGTGCTGTTCGGGTTCATTTGGCTGCATGTGCTGACCATACCAGATCCCAGTGTCACCACACACTATGCTGTAGGTGTGTGGTCCATTGCCATCAGCTGTGTTATGGAGATGTGCTGTGAACCCCTGTATCTGGTGGCTCAGGCCTTCCTCTTTATTAGATTAAGAGTAAGTTTACTGAGAAGATGGTGTCTGCAAAGGATTTTGACGAGAATTTTTCACACAGATGAAATTTTTGCGACGTTTGTATTTTAGGAGTATAAGAAGGAGTAAGAAGTCTTTTGTGGAATGGGCCTCATGGTATGTTCTTAAAGCAAGTTTACACATCTTATTTCACAAATATTCTTTTTTTTTTTTTTTAATGACCCTTATTCATTTATGACAAAGTTCGCCCTCGGCTGAAATCGTACGCCGCAACTTGGCGTTTCCAATTTACGCTACCCTCCAAGCTAACCACTAACCAGGCTGTTTTTTTTCTGTAATATTATGTGATAATTTTTGTTGCAGGTTGTTTGCGAATCTGTGATAGTGGGCGTTCGGACGGCCACGTTTACCCTCCTCGTGTTCACTTGGGCGTCTCCCGGGGCCGTTCTTGCCTTCTCCATCGCCCAGCTACTCTCCATAGGCGCCTACATGGTCAGCTTGTACGCCTACTTCTGGTGGTATCTACGACAGAGAGCCGCTATCACGAGGGAGGCGGGGCAAGCAAGTCGAGAAACACTGGATGGGAAAGAAACACCTAATGTAGGGAGAAATGAAACTCCTGATGGAAAAGAGACCACAACGGAAAATGAAACACCTAGTAGAGGTAGAAATGAAACAGCTAGTGGAGTGAATGAAACACCTGATGGCGGGGGGAAGAGGGTTCCGTTGGAAAGAAAACAGAGCTTGGAAGAGGAGTTTCCGTTCCGGGCTATGACGGACTTTCTGCCCAAACGGTTGGAAAATGAGGTAAGCTATATTTAGCTTTTTTGAAAAGACCTTTTTTAAGAGGTTTGATACCCGTAGAAGGAACTGTAACTACCAAGGGAGGAGTTTCCGTTCCGGGCTATGACGGACTTTCTGCCCAAACGGTTGGAAAATGAGGTAAGCTATATTTAGCTTTTTTGAAAAGACCCTTTTTTTAAGAGGTTTGATACCCGTAGAAGGAACTGTAACTACCAAGATTTCTGGTCTACTTCCTGGGTATTGTCCCTTGGGCATCATCATGTTGTTCATGATGGAAATGTCTTGATGGAGAGACTCCAACTAGTAAATTAGTACCATAAAGACAAGACACTGGAAGTCTGGAAGAAAAGCTCCAATTCTGGTATTTTAATGCTTACTTTCTAGGAAAACTTCTGGATTTTCTGGTTTCTGGCATTCTCAAAGAGAGAAAAATGATAGAAGAAAGCCAGCCGTTCCGAGAACGAACCTTATCTGTTTAATTGGCTTGTTACAAGCGCATATTTCGGGAACCATCATTCCTAGAACCCTTACATGTACACCGATCGATTTCTCGTGAAAAGTTACATAGGAAAGACTCCTTGTTCATCTTAAATACTCTAATGGAAATGGAAACTCTTGTTGAAATCATGTTATGTAACTTTTTATTTATATTACGGTGTAATAATTATAGTCTTTTATGGAGCTGATTCATTTGTTCGTTTAAATGTTTAACAAAAAATTGAAAAGAGGGAAAGTTCCATATTTTTTTTTTTTTTTTTTTTAATAAAGATTTTTAATAAAGATTAAAATTTAATAGGACTCATCAATAAAATTAAAGGCTAATGAACTCAGAAGGAAAAAATAAATTTCAAATTAGATTTTTGCTTCTCGGTTTCTCGTCAATGTGAACGGTCCTTTTTAGCAGGACAAGAAACTCGGCAACATTGCTTTCCGGCTAAAAAAATCTTTTGTTTACATTTTCGATTTCTTATCATTTTCCGTTGTTTTAGTTGAAATCTTTTGGAAATGTGGAGATTTTTTGGAGTATTTGTGAATTTGTGATAAGAGGAAACTGTACACGATTAGGAATGGCTAGCATCATTTATTGCAAAGAGCTTGTGACAGTCGATCTTCACTTCTGGTGAAAATCTAACATTTTTTTGTACAGTGGATACCCCATCTTCAAACACCACAACAAAGCTATATCAAAATCAACATGAAAAAGAGGAACTTTCTCAAAGGAAGCTTACAGGATGCTTCCTATAATATCATGCTACAGGTAAGAGATATTACAAAATTAATGTTGTTAAGTTTAATATTATTGCAACTGATGAGTCCTTTTACCTCAGCAACAACCCATACTCCTTGGTCAGGATTCAAAGACACTCCTTTGCTTACGGTACCAAACACAAAGTAACTATAGGTCATCAGGACAGGCTAACAACTTAACCACTTCTCTTCAGAGGTGGCTATATAGGAGCCATTCCTTATTTCCTTTTTTTTAGAAGCTCTCAGTACCTATCTAATATTTTAGCAATACACTATGCTTGTGAGAATGTGAGGTTATCAAGAGAGTGTAGTACTCTGAACTTCTGAACACTAAATATGCCAGCTAGGGAGGCAGTTTTAAAGTGCTTGGAAAAAAAAACTCTCCCAAAATTGAGCCACATTTTATAAACAGAGTGATCTGTTGCTGTTCTGTGTTACCCTGTGAACAGAAATAATCAAATCAAAATCATGAATCTTTGTGGTAAAGCAGAGAGCTCTTACACAACTTTTGTGAATATCACAGCACTCCTAAGTGCCTCCTTTACTATTAATTTTCATCTACTTAAACATGTGAGTTTCATTTTCTTGCTATCTCAATTACAAGTGTTTTTCCTAAAGACAGGGTGATACAGAAAATATTGCTGTCAGTTACCTACTGAAAATCTAGGTAAATTACAAGGTTGACATTGATCATTGAGGAGCAGGATCATTCAAATGATTAACCCTCATTGCAAACTTCAAAAATAACAAAATGAATTTAGAATCATATGAGAAAAATCATTCAAGAAGAGAACTAATAAAATGTAAGAAGGTACCCAATTTTACCTAGTGATCCATCTAAAACAAAGTTGAGTTGTGAAAAACTGATTTTTAGAAATCACTACCTATTAAATAAATAAAAGAACTGGGTTAAAAGAGGACACACAATAAGTACCTACTTACCTATATATTTTTTATTGTATTTATTTTGAATGTGTGCCAAAATTAAAGAAAAAAAATCAACTCTATCTGTAGCTCTTCTGTCCCTATTTATTTAGACAAGACTCATGATAAATTAGCACTGCTATCAAAGTAATTAAACATTCAAAGATTAGATAGAGAACAATGAGAAAAAGACCCTCTTAGATATAAATATATAGCCCTTCAAGCACTATTGTTATCAAAATACTGTGGTAAAACATTTAATGGTGAATTTTAGAATATCTGGATGGCTTACTGGATGAGGCTCAAACCCACTTCCCTTTGACCCGTATGAAATAGACAAGGCCCTAATCAGGTACAAAGAGAGGAAGACACACACACACACACACACACACACACACACTAACAAGTATTGTGTTAAATTGCACCTAGGTACATGTGCATGAAATAAATCTAATACTCATTGCTTGACAGCATCTATACAGGGTACCTCTTTGTCAAAATGCACTTTTCTTGATCTGTCTACAAAGAAGCGAATTTTTTTAGAAAGGCAACAACACTTTCAAAAAGCCTATAAGGATTAAAAAAAAGCAGAAGTAGACGCCAGCGAGTAGGAAATTGGTTGTTCCTATCACTACTTTAAGAGGTACTTGATGTTTTCTTTCATAGGCTTTAAGTTGGGACAAAGCCTAGTAAATTTTACCTTAAATCCTTTAAACAGCCTGGAATTTTCGGAAGAGCAACCTTTTCAGAAACCTTAGGCAAGGTTTAACATTATATTCGCAAGGTTTAGACAAGGTTGCATTCCTCTTTAATTTAAAGCTTGAAGGTTGAAAAGCCTTTTAATGGGGCCTGAGGAACCTTTCGGGAAAGAGTTCTAGTATAATATGAGATGAACGGGGAAGGGGCACTTTTTTTTTTTTTTTTTTTTTTTTTTTTCTGCCGAATCCGAAAAAAAAATAGGAGAAAGCCAGCCTTTCCGAAAACGAACCTTAAGTATCTGCTTCGAATAAAGTTAAATTTGCCCCCGGCGAGACTCGAACCCGGGCGGACAATGTTGGACAATTTTCACCATTATTGCTTACCATTATATTGCTATATTATTGCTTACCGTAAACTTAACCAATAATTGTCACTATTGTCACTTGTTTCAGACGAGTATGAAAGAGGCAGCGCGAGTGTTTTTCTGCCGAATCCGAAAAAAATAGGAGAAAGCCAGCCTTTCCGAGAACGAACCTTATCTGTTTCGAATAAAGTTAAATTTGCCCCCGGCGAGACTCGAACCCGGGCGGACAATGTTTGACAATTTTCACTATTATTGCTTACCGTAAACTTAACCAATAATTGTCACTTGTTTCAGACGAGTATGAAAGAGGCAGCGCGAGTATTAGAGCAAGTCCTCCGTTGTGTTACCAGTCTAGGCTTGGTAGTCCTAGTGTTTGGCCAGTCCTACTCTCGTCTCCTGCTTCTCCTGTATGGGGGATCCTCATTAGCGGATGGGGGTTTGGCGCCTCTCCTATTACGAGTACATTGTCTGGCTGTGTTATTCCTGGCAGTGAATGGGACCACGGAATGTTATGCCTTGGCCACCATGGATACCTACCAAATTGATAGGTGAGGGTAGAATATGATTCTCGCCCGGGGCGAATTTTATCCTTTACGGATAAGGTTCGTTCTGGAACGCACTGGCTTTCTCCTATCCTGTCTTTCTTCTCTCTTCGCTTTCGGGACGATACGACCTTAGCAGTCACAGTTCCCTCTATCAAACCTTGTTTAACCTGCTCGAACGAGTGATAAGCATGCAGGTGAGCTGATGAGCATTCAAGTACGCTTTCATTGTCTGGCTGTGTTATTCCTGGCAGTGAATGGGACCACGGAATGTTATGCCTTGGCCACCATGGATACCTACCAAATTGATAGGTAAGGGTAGAATATGATTCTCGCCCGGGGCGGATTTTATCCTTTACGGATAAGGTTCGTTCTGGGACGCGCTGGCTTTCTCCTATCCTGTCTTTCTTCTCTCTTCGCTTTCGGGACGATAAGACCTTAGCAGTCATAGTTCCCTCTATCAAACCTTGTTTAACCTGCTCGAACGAGTGATAAGCATGCAAGTGAGCTGATGAGCATTCAAGTAAGTACGCTTTAAAAAAAAGTGAACTCTTTCGAGCTTTTTAAAACGTTTGCCCTAAAAATCACAAATTGGCGGCCGTACCGTACAATTCTGATGCAATGGAATCACATAGGAAGCTGATTTAATCGATAAAGGTTTGGCTCTATCCAGGCCCCAGGCAATAATTTCACCATTTGTTTCTAATTTCTTGTATTTGTGTAGGTACATCATAACGTAGGTACGTACATTGAGTTTAAATAAATAAACTTTACGTCTAAAGGTTTGGCTCTATCCAGGCCCCAGGCAATAATTTCACCATTTGTTTCTAATTTCTTGTATTTGTGTAGATACATCATAACGTAGGTACGTACATTGAGTTTAAATACCTAAATAAACTTTACGTCTGAAGGTTTGGCTCTATCCAGGCCCCAGGCAATAATTTCACCATTTGTTTCTAATTTCTTGTATTTGTGTAGATACATCATAACGTAGGTCCGTACATTGAGTTTAAATAAATAAACTTTGCGTCTGTTCTCTCTCCCCAGGTATAACAAGACTTTGATTGGTTAGTTAAGTAAATTTTTTCCTTCGTTTTTGGACATCAATGCATTTCAAAAGCTCCATAAAGGAACCTTTTTCAAAGTTCTACAATAGAATAAGAGTACACTAATGAACACTAGAACTTACACATCTTGGACAAAATTGTTGATACTGGACTCCATTGACAAAATGACTACTGAACTCTGCAAATTAGAATGTAAACTCTGCTAAGTGTGGCCTTCCTAATTATTTCCGGGTCCTGGAGATAAAGGACACTTGAAAAATAATGGTGTTTTGTGTTTCCAAATATCCAAATTTCCTTCAATCAAGCTCTTCAGCAAAAGTTTCATGGAAGCTCCTTGAAAAGTTGAAAACATGAAAACTGAAAAGATGAAGATGAATTTTTTTTTTTTTTTTTAATAAATTTATTTTAAAAGGGGCTCGACTTTGAATGTCATGCATAAACCATGATTGTCTGCCAGTAATACACCTACCCCTTCATTAGTGTTTACTCTGGAAAAAATCATGTTTATTTTATCACCTGTTGGGGTTCATTATTTAAAAGGAGTGCATATATTTTGTTGGAATTGGCCACTGCAGCTGAAAATGTCCATGCATTGATTGGTTAGTTAAGTAAATTTTTTCCTTCGTTTTTGGACATCAATGCATTTCAAAAGCTCCATAAAGGAACCTTTTTCAAAGTTCAACAATAGAATAAGAGTAGACTAATGAACACTAGAACTTACACATCTTGGACAAAATTGTTGATACTGGACTCCATTGACAAAATGACTACTGGACTCTGCAAAATGTAAACTCTGCTAAGAGTGGCCTTCCTAATTATTTCCGGGGCCTGGAGATAGGACACTTGAAAAATAATGGTGTTTTGTGTTTCCAAATATGTATCCAAATTTCCTTCAGGCTCTTCAGCAAAAGTTTCGTGGAAGCTCCTTGAAAAGATAAAAAGTTTGATTTTTTGAAAAAAAAAAAGAAAAAAAAATAAAAAATGTTGATAAGAGAAAGAGAGAGGGGGGAGCTTTTCCTTCCCCTCTCTCAATCCGCTGCCTCCGATTTTTAGAGAGTCCCTTCTTTTCTCTGTTGACATCATTAGAGCGAAAAAGAGTAACTACTAAATTTGAACTACCTCACGTTCTGGACTACCGGCCAGATCTGCGCCTGTCGGGCTGACAGAGATGTACCTACGAGCATAGGTACTTTATTATTATTGTTCCGAGAACGAACATCATCCGTTCAGAATGAAATCCGCGCCGGGCGGGAATCGAACCCGCGTCCTATCGCTCACAAAAGGCAGATAAGGTCTTATCGTCCCGAAATCGAAGAGAGAAGGTAATACAGGAATAAGGATTAAACAGGGTGGTATAAATAGATTATGGTATAAGAAAAGGAAAGTTAGATATTACAATGAAAAGGGATAACAAGAATAGAGGGGGGGGAAGTTAATATAAAGGGAAGATAATAAAATTGAGCTTTAGGGTATAAAGTAGGAACAATCATTAAATAAGA
>NW_007379624.1:39494-45266 GCF_000475195.1 Diaphorina citri | reverse complement strand
ACCATCAGAAGTCAGAAGGACTACCTATTGCCCTGAACAGCCGACATCAGGGATAGCAGGAAGAGTCGGAAATAGATGTGTAACTGGTACTTGGGAGCATTATCTAGTACTCTAGCTGATGAATTCGAAGGTTGATTAAATAATTGTCACTAAGGGAAGACACCATACTGATTATTCCAACAGCATACCTACCGTATCTCTTTAAAAATCAAAAGGAGTGTTTAAAAAGGAAATTAAACAGAGGAAATCAGCACTTTTGCTATTTGAGCATGAGGTTATGATGAAAATTTCCAAGTTTGAAATCCACTATAATGACCTTGAACGAAAACGAAACCGATGATCTCAGACGTGCGTTGAACAAAAAAGAAATAAATCCATTCTTTGTGACAGCAGGAAACGAAGCACGAAATTTCATTCGACCGTCCTTCTTTCCGTTGGCGGTATACTTTTCTCGGACAGTAGACAGTGGAAATCAAGTCCATTGATCCCATGGCGGAGTGTCGGCCGACCTGTTCAAACCTACATCAATACCCAATCCCACCCACATCTCAGACGTGCGTTGAACAAAGAAGAAATAAATTCATTCTTTGTGACAGCAGGAAACGAAGCACGAAATTTCATTCGACCGTCCTTGTTTCCGTTGGCGGTATACTTTTCTCGGACAGTAGACAGTGGAAATCAAGTCCATTGATCTCATGGCGGAGTGTCGGCCGACCTGTTCAAACCTACATCAATACTCAATCCCACCCATGCACTCCGAAATTCTTCGATATCCTTACAAGGAATACGCGATGCTTTGTGTTGTGTAACGAACATCATTGGTGTTTCAGGATTTCCAATATTGAAAAATTGAATTTTCTGAGCGGGTGGGGACCTTCTATTCATATGATAATGGGCACTCGAGAGTATCATCTAACGTTAGATGATCATCTTAATTTTATTATCATAGGATTCATAAACTACTAAGGTGTGAGAACACCTTACAAGGAATACGCGATGCTTTGTGTTGTGTAACGAACATCATTGGTGTTTCAGGATTTCCAATATTGAAAAATTGAATTTTCTGTGGGTGGGGACCTTCTATTCATATGATAATGGGCACTCGAGAGTATCATCTAACTTTTCCAATATTGAAAAATTGAATTTTCTGAGCGGGTGGGGACCTTCTATTCATATGATAATGGGCACTCGAGAGTATCATCTAACGTTGGATGATCATCTTAATTTTATTATCATAGGATTCATAAACTACTAAGGTGTGAGAACCGAACGTGTGTCAAGGTCACGCGAAGAAAGGAAAATTGAAACCAAAGTTGCTAAAAGGCGTAGGCGTTGGAAAAACTTGAATGAGAAATTTATGGAAATGACAAAACACCAACTCGTTATAAAAAACGCCCTAGTAATCGTTGCTAAAAGGCGTAGGCGTTGGAAAAACTTGAATGAGAAATTTATGGAAATGACAAAACACCAACTCGTTATAAAAAACGCCCTAGGATGCTTCTGAGTTGCCTCTTATAATAGAACTAGTTGAAGAGTTTTCAGTTTTGAGACCTTCAAAACTATTCCAGCTGTTGGACAGTAGTAACTTCAGAAATTGGCGAACACTTAACGAAGTTTCACTGTCCTTAAAGGGCCACTTGGTTCTCCCTAAAGCTGTGTCCACACATAGTCGATGGTCGACTGGGAAAAAAGACGTCCTTTGTAATGCTTCTAATGTACTTGTGTGTCTTGTCAAGATGGACCGAATATGGTTCAGTACTTCTCAAGCTTGAGGCACTTGGGATATTAGATTTTTTTTTTTTTTAGATATTAGTGCTTTATTGAGACTGTCGAATAGGACCTTTATCACAAGTCACAACAGTATCTGGGATGTTCTGTGAGTGTGAAAATCTGTCTAAAATTTCGATATTGTTCCCTGAGAGAGTGAGTGATGTTTTGTGAGCATGAAAAGCTGTGTGAAATTACGGTAGTGTTTGTCGATATTTCACCCTTCGGTTTGTTATCGATCTGGCAGGATGATTAGATTCAGATGATGTCAATAAGAGCTTTCAAACATCATTGTATCTGGATTTCAGAAATGTAGTCCCTTTATCTCAACAGATCACAACAGTATCTGGGATGTTTTGTGAGTGTAAAAATCTGTCTGAAATTTCGATATTGTTCCCTGGGAGAGTGAGTGTTTTTTTTTGTGAGCATGAAAAGCTGTGTGAAATTACGATAGTGTTTGCCGATATTTCACCCTTCGGTTTGTTATCGATCTGGCAGAATGATTAGATTCAGATGATGTCAATAAGAGCTTTCAAACATCATTGTATCTGGATTTCAGAAATAAAATACCTCTAAAGAAGGCGCTAAATTATCTACCACTGTCTCCAAATCACACGAACTTGAACTGAAGGGTTCGGCACAAATTTACCAGAAAACTGAGAAACGCTCACACTCTTTCATCATAACCTCATGCTCAAATAGCAAAAGTGCTGATTTCCTCTGTTTAATTTCCTTTTTAAACACTCCTTTTGATTTTTAAAGATATACGGTAGGTATGCTGTTGGAATAAGTTCTGGGCAAGTCACAAACTCAGTATGGTGTCTTCCCTTAGTGACAATTAATTAATCAACCTTCGAATTCATCAGCTAGAGTACTAGATAATGCTCCCAAGTACCAGTTACACATCTATTTCCGACTTAAAAATACTTCATGTATAATGGTTATATTCATAGGTAGGATTACTCTTTGTATGTTTTTCTAAACTTATAAGTATATATCTATTGTATTGTGCCTTTAAATGACCACCAAATAAAGATTTATTTATTTATTTACCCTTTGAGTCCCTAGACCAAAATGTCAACCATTTCCTACTGAATGAATGAAGGAAAGAAACATTTGAAAACCACTTGTTGTGTCTGGTTTATGTCGTGTGTGTAGTTCACGGAATTTTACCATCCAACAGCATGCCATGAATGCCATCTGTGTTTGCATTTTATGTTCAGGACCATCAGAAGTCAGAAGGACTACCTATTGCCCTGAACAGCCGACATCAGGGATAGCAGGAAGAGTCGGAAATAGATGTGTAACTGGTACTTGGGAGCATTATCTAGTACTCTAGCTGATGAATTCGAAGGTTGATTAAATAATTGTCACTAAGGGAAGACACCATACTGATTATTCCAACAGCATACCTACCGTATCTCTTTAAAAATCAAAAGGAGTGTTTAAAAAGGAAATTAAACAGAGGAAATCAGCACTTTTGCTATTTGAGCATGAGGTTATGATGAAAATTTCCAAGTTTGAAATCCACTATAATGACCTTGAACGAAAACGAAACCGATGATCTCAGACGTGCGTTGAACAAAGAAGAAATAAATTCATTCTTTGTGACAGCAGGAAACGAAGCACGAAATTTCATTCGACCGTCCTTGTTTCCGTTGGATACCGCGAACAATCCGCGAATACCGCGAACAACCGCAGATACCGCGAGCCAACCGCGAATACCACGAGCAAACCGCGGATACCGCGAACAAACCGCGGATACCGCGAACAAACCGCGGATAGCGCGAACCTTTACTTGTGGTATCCTAGAGGCAATTTTCTGATAGATTTCCTAGTGAAGATGAATATGAGTTTTTTTACAATGCTCTTTCATGGTGTTGCTAAATGTGGTTTTTCTCAATTCTTATGTATATTTCATTGGATTTACTATTTGTCTTTTGATTATATCCATTTCAAATTGCTAAGCATTTTCAGTTTCAACACCATCTGCATTGTTATGGCGAATCTTGGTATTGCTTTCTTTATTGGTTGAATTTGAGTTTCAAGTCAAACCAAAAATCATCCTCTTTCGCCAGTAGATTGCCAGTCTTGAACTCTGCGTTACGATTAGCTTTGGCAACCGGTTCAATAACTTGACGATTTGTAAACGTTTTGCGTCCAGGTGTCACCGTCTTCGTAGACACTTTGTTGCAGTTAAATGTTCATTTATCAAACGGTTTTATTAGTACCTACTAGTACATCAGTAAAGACTATTAGTACCAGTAGAGGCTCGGATAATTTTACATGGAGGAACTGACTGACTTTGTTGTCACTGTTGTTGTTGTTCTTGTTATGAAGAAGACCAGTGGAGCGTGTATTATATTGTTGGCAATATTGTTTTCTATTAAGGTTTGCCCTAGTGTGGAAGAGTAATTGTTTTGTGGGTATACCGCTGCTGATTGGAAATTATGTACGGTGTACGGTGCTAGAAATGAACTTCTACAACTTGGCAACGGTATTACTCTATTTCTGAGTGATGTAATACTCGCACAATACAACCTACAAAGGAAAAGTTCAGATATGGCTCTTGCTCTTCAATTACAGCCTGTGACATGCTTCCTGAAAAAGCATCGAAGATAGAGTCTCGTATATCCAAAGTCTTTGAAACCATCAACGCAAAGGAAAGAATAATCCGTGAATTCTTGTTCAACTTCTAATTTAAAGTTGTTGTATGTTTTTCTAAACTTATAAGTATGTATTGTATTGTGCCTTTAAATGACCACCAAATAAAGCGGTTTGTTATCGATCTGGCAGGATGATTAGATTCAGATGATGTCAATAAGAGCTTTCAAACATCATTGTATCTGGATTTCAGAAATACCTCTAAAGAAGGCGCTAAATTATCTACCACTGTCTCCAAATCACACGAACTTGAACTGAAGGGTTCGGCACAAATAGGTTTACCAGAAAACTGAGAAACGCTGACATTGTGGTAGTCAGAAGTCTTCATAAAGTTTGAAGTTCTGATTCTGACCTAGTTGTAACAATTCACACCTCAGCATGCCATCTAACCTTGAAGTTTCTTACTTTTGTTGAAGTTAAAAATAAGAGTAGTCGAGCGTATTTTCAATGTAATTATCACACTCCGTTTTTTTACTCTAATACAAACAAACAGTTGATTCTCACAAAAAAATCATGAGCATTTGAAGATTTTTCCCCTTTAGGAAATGGTGTTATATTGCGAATGATTTTTCTCCGCTACTTAGCAAAGTTGTTCGTTTTAGTGCATTTTCATGAACCCATTTGTACTACGCTAAGCATTTGAAGATTTTTCCCCTTTAGGAAATGGTGTTATATTGCGAATGATTTTTCTCCGCTACTTAGCAAAGTTGTTCGTTTTAGTGTATTTTCATGAACCCATGTTGTACTACGCTAAACCATCACTATCAAAGAGATGGAGTCATTCTATGATCATAGATCTAATGAAGTCTAGGAACACCCTGTTTGCTGTGTCTGTCCAGAAGCTAGGTTCTCTCGAGCTTCGAGACATGAGAGGAACATTCAGTATTGATACGGATTGCAACATAAATCAGAACAAGCTGGAACTTATTATTATTATTTACATGATATGAAGGAAAATATAAATAAGAATATTGAGAGCGACATTATGAAGACACGGACGAGATGTATTGCAGTCGTATACCGATCAGAAGTTCTCAAACCGGGAGTAGAAAACTATCTAGGATGGTCATTGGTCAGATATTGACAAATAAACTAAGATTATAGAGGTAAATGAACTAAGGCTTAAACGAATAAGAATTAAAGAGGTTATGGATTGAAAACCATGGATGGAAAAGAGAAAAGATGATTAACGTTGAGACGTAGAGACTAGATATTGCCTGAGATACCCTTTGAGTGGCATACCTCACGCGGTATCTGCGGTTGTTCGCGGTATTCGCGGATTGTTCGCGGTATTCGCGGTTTGTTCGCGGTATCCGCGGTTTGTGCGCAGTATCCGCGGTG
>NW_007379624.1:10028-39392 GCF_000475195.1 Diaphorina citri | reverse complement strand
AGTTATGGGTTCGATCTCAGGCAAACGCAGATTTTTTTCAGCTCTTTTTTTACCGCAAATAATTGATGAAACCAAAATGAAAATTTTCGCCTGCGGCCGGTCCTATTTTTGCTACTGATTTGAGGAGAATATTAAAATGCTCTTTTCTAAAATAGCATTATTGCGTATGACTGTTTTGAGACTTTGGGCCTCTAATAGGTTAATACTGTTAGTAGGTATGAATCCTTTATTCTTGTGATGGTCAGTCAGATTTATGGTAACAATGCGTCACTAAGTCCCCTCTGGATTACTCTTTGTATGTTTTTCTAAACTTATAAGTATGTATTGTATTGTGCCTTTAAATGACCACCAAATAAAGATTTATTTATTTATTTATTTACCCTTTGAGTCCCTAGACCAAAATGTCAACCATTTCCTACTGAATGAATGAAGGAAAGAAACATTTGAAAACCACTTGTTGTGTCTGGTTTATGTCGTGTGTGTAGTTCACGGAATTTTACCATCCAACAGCATGCCATGAATGCCATCTGTGTTTGCATTTTATGTTCAGGCGATAAATTAAAAAAATCTGTGCAACACCAACACTTGCTGATAGCGAATCTGCCCTGCTCTATGAACCAATGCAAGAAAACAATTTACTTACACTGTTTCCTACTTTTTACCATAATTTCTTTATTTATCTTTTGATTGCATTCTCAAGCTTAGGCATAAAATCTTTCAAACTTGCTTCATCTATCTCAGCTTGGGCAAAAGACACAAAAGAGTCTGAGTGAGGTCTACAGTTCACAGAACACAACAGATTGAAATCATCTTCATAAATTTCTAATCACATTGTGTTTTCTTTGATTTGTTTCAGGTGAGATTCAATACTACTTTGCCAATTTCATTCGTCGTCAGGGGTAAGTTTGTCGAAATATCTAATCTTGTGTGCATTTTCTTTGAAGAAAGAATGTTGAAATATTCTTTATTGTTTAGTTTTGTTTCTTTGATTTGTTTCAGGTGAGATTCAATACTACTTTGCCAATTTCATTCGTCGTCAGGGGTAAGTTTGTCGAAATATCTAATCTTGTATGCATTTTCTTTGAAGAAAGAATGTTGAAATATTCTTTATTGTTTTGTGGTAAAACAACCGCTGGATCATGAAAAGATTTTCTTTTTAATCCAGTGTGTATGATCATCTCATGCAATGTGTGCTTCTATTTGATTTGTTCTCTCTGTTGCTATTGTAATGACTTTGCCTTGAACTGAGGTGTTAATTTGCTTAGTGAATTGTTTTCTCATCATCTTGATTAATTCATTTCCCCTCTCTGTGTTTACTTATCATGAAAAGATTTTCTTTTTAATCCAGTGTGTATGATCATCTCATGCAATGTGTGCTTCTATTTGATTTGTTCTCTCTGTTGCTATGGTAATGAATGACTTTGCCTTGAACTGAGGTGTTAATTTGCTTAGTGAATTGTTTTCTCATCATCTTGATTAATTTATTTCCCCTCTCTGTGTTTACTTGTGGTATCCTAGAGGCAATTTTCTGATAGATTTCCTAGTGAAGATGAATATGAGTTTTTTTACAATGGTCTTTCATGGTGTTGCTAAATCTTATGAGAGGTTCTTGATGTGTCACATGATGCAGTTTAAGGCACCCACATACTGTCTAATATTGTTTTTATTGATCAATGATCAATTGATGCCAAACTGAGAAAAGCTATTCTCTTGATCGTCTAGTAACTAGGATGAAGCATAACATAATGATTTTCATTATATTTCATCATCGTAATCTTATTATATCTCTATTGTGTACACTCGGAGGATTGTTACATATTTACGACCAGTGAAGAAAATTTTACGAGCCTAGTAAATCTTTTAATTCTTCGATTAAAAACCGTGAGGCTATGAAATATATCAGAAACGATGTGCAATTTGAAAATAATGAGGTGAAGAATATAGGTCTTCTTGGCTCTGGTATAAGGAATTGTTCATGTAAACAGATATAAACATGTAAAGTGATCTTTCTAACGGCCTTACTTCAAATTTCTGCAAAAGCATTCTGTAACATCTTAGTATGAGTATTAAATTCAACGGTAATAAATCATGTATCGATGTTGCTAAATGTGGTTTTTCTCAATTCTTATGTACATTTCATTGGATTTACTATTTGTCTTTTGATTATATCCATTTCAAATTGCTAACCATTTTCAGTTTCAACACCATCTGCATTGTTATGGCGAATCTTGGTATTGCTTTCCTTATTGGTTGAATTTGAGTTTCAAGTCAAACCAAAAATCATCCTCTTTCGCCAGTAGATTGCCAGTCTTGAACTCTGCGTTACGATTAGCTTTGGCAACCGGTTCAATAACTTGACGATTTGTAAGCGTTTTGTGTCCAGGCGTCACCGCCTTCGTAGACACTTTGTTGCAGTTAAATGTTCATTTATCAAACGGTTATTAGTACCTACTAGTACATCAGTAAAGACTATTAGGTCTATTAGTACCAGTAGAGGCTCGGATAATTTTACAACGAAGAACTGACAGTTTGACTTTGTTGTCATTGTTGTTGTTCTTGTTATGAAGAAGACCAGTGGAGCGTGTATTATATTGTTGGCAATATTGTTTCCTATTAAGGTTTGCCCTAGTGTGGAAGAGTAATTGTTTTGTTGGTATACCGCTGCTGATTGGAAATTATGTACGGTGCTAGAAATGAACTTCTACAACTTGGCAACGGTATTACTCTATTTCTGAGTGATGTAATACTCGCAAAATACAACCTACAAAAGAAAAGTTCAGATATGGCTCTTGCTCTTCAATTACAGCCTGTAACATGCTTCCTGAAAAAGCATCGAAGATAGAGTCTCGTATATCCGAAGTCTTTGAAACCATCAACGCAAAGTAAAGAAAAATCCGTGAATTCTTGTTCAACTTCTAATTTAAAGGCTGTAGTACAAATGGGTTTATGAAGATGCACTAAAACGAACAACTTTGCTAAGTAGCGGAGAAAAATCATTCGCAATATAACACCATTTCGTAAAGGGGAAAAATCTTCAAATGCTGAAATGACCAGAGCCAACAATTTCCTTCCTAAAAAGCAACAATTTGAAAACAATATTGAACAACTGCTCCTTATTTGACTGGAGTCTGTCTATGGGCAGATTGGAAATTGATGTAAAAATAAGCTCTATCCTTGCCCTTCATCTATCTCTCAAATGAAGTATTTTCTACAAATTCTATATTAGTAGAGCTTTGTCTAACTTTGAATACACCCTAGATAAGAAACATATGTAATTAAATGTTGCACGAACTTTCCATATGGTGAAGCTGGAGATCTAACTGTTTGAGACAGTAGCAATTATTTACCGCGAGGAGAAAATAAATCAATCGACCCGGCATACCACTCTTGATTCGGATTGAGGTTCAATATTTGCACTTGCGCCAGATTTATTGGAGATCTTCTTAGATTTGTGAGCGCTTTGTTAAATCTTTGAGCGTTTTATTAAAAAAAAAAAATCTAATATCCCAAGTGCCTCAAGCTTGAGAAGTACTGAACCATATTCGGTCCATCTTGACAAGACACACAAGTACATTAGAAGCATTGATTTATTGTACGGTTTACATTGGTCATACGGCACAGTGGTCTCGGGTCAAGAGTAAACTAATCATCTTGTACGGTGTACTTGTGGTCGACCCGGCATACCACTCTTGATTCGGATTGAGGTTCAATATTTGCACTTGCGCCAGATTTATTGGAGATCTTCTTAGATTTGTGAGGGCTTTGTTAAATCTTTGAGCGTTTTATCAGAGTACTACAAATATGTACATGAATAGGGAAAGTAAAAGGGGATTTTTTTCCGCCTATAACAACATTGTGTATACCTTCTTCACGGGTTTTGAGCTGAATTTTAAAGTAGATCTTCAAGAGTGGGTACTGAACTATTGGGAAATCCTTGACGATCAAGGGAGCAGTTTGAAGTCGGTTAAGATCAGGATATCATGATGGTGTACTCGCAGAGGCTGAAATTTTGAAAGCACACTGATCGGGCGACCACAGCTGTAGGGTTTTCCCTTCCTTTCGACGGAAAATTATTGGGTGAACACGCCCTATTCCTATCATGGAAACGCTTTCAAGACAAAGAAGAAAAGATGTCCAAATTTTAATTTTAAACAGTTTACCATGCTGTGCCGGCCACTTCAAGAGTATATACTAAGCGTCAAGCCGTCAAGTACAGACTACACTGCGATCATTTCAAATACTGACGCGTGCTTTAGTCATTACACGCTCTTTATCAGATATCTTCATTTTCTTTATCAAAATCACGATACAGAGATATTAAATTGTAAGAGAGCGATCTCGGCATGATTTTTATTAACTTCAATAATTTCAGTGACGATGACGTCTTGACGTCTAATAAAAGATATTACTCCATTGTAGATATCTTTATAGAAAGAATAAGGGGCAGTACTTAAATATGCATCTGTCTTTAGTAGCAAAATTGACAGCCCAAATTTCATGTTCTGTTTGTGCTCTCTCTGTATTCTTCTGGACAGACACAGCAAACAGGGTGTTCCTAGACTTCATTAGATCTATGATCATAGAATGACACCATCTCTTTGATAGTGATGGTTCAGCGTAGTACAGCATGGGTTTATGAAGATGCACTAAAACGAACAACTTTGCTAAGTAGCGGAGAAAAATCATTCGCAATATAACACCATTTCCTAAAGGGGAAAAATCTTCAAATGCTGAAATGACCAGAGCCAACAATTTCCTTCCTAAAAAGCAACAATTTGAAAACAATATTGAACAACTGCTCCTTATTTGACTGGAGTCTGTCTATGGGCAGATTGGAAATTGATGTAAAAATAAGCTCTATCCTTGCCCTTCATCTATCTCTCAAATGAAGTATTTTCTACAAATTCTATATTAGTAGAGCTTTGTCTAACTTTGAATACACCCTAGATAAGAAACATATGTAATTAAATGTTGCACGAACTTTCCATATGGTGAAGCTGGAGATCTAACTGTTTGAGACAGTAGCAATTATTTACCGCGAGGAGAAAATAAATCAATCGACCCGGCATACCACTCTTGATTCGGATTGAGGTTCAATATTTGCACTTGCGCCAGATTTATTGGAGATCTTCTTAGATTTGTGAGGGCTTTGTTAAATCTTTGAGCGTTTTATCAGAGTACTACAAATATGTACATGAATAGGGAAAGTAAAAGGGGATTTTTTTCCGCCTATAACAACATTGTGTATACCTTCTTCACGGGTTTTGAGCTGAATTTTAAAGTAGATCTTCAAGAGTACATACTAAGCGTCAAGCCGTCAAGTACAGACTACACTGCGATCATTTCAAATACTGACGCGTGCTTTAGTCATTACATGCTCTTTATCAGATATCTTCATTTTCTTTATCAAAATCACGATACAGAGATATTAAATTGTGAGAGAGCAATCTCGGCATGATTTTTTATTAACTTCAATAATTTCAGTGACGATGACGTCTAGTAAAAGATCTTACTCTATTGTAGATATCTTTATAGAAAGAACAAGGGGCAGTAAATATGCATCTGTCTTAAGTAGCAAAATTGACAGCCCAAATTTCATGTTCTGTTTTTTCTTGGGAATTGCTCTGCTCTCTATGTATTCTTTAAAAAGGGCTTTATCAGGAATAAATGAAGTAATGAAGCGAATACAATAGTCCGTCCACTATACCTTTTATTATTAGTAATAATAAAGGAAGGACGGACTAAAAAGGACTTTATCAGGATCAAATATGAAGTAATTTACATGTTTCAAAGAGTCGTAAGTTTCTCCACTATCAAATGATACACATCTAAGTAGCGTTGTTTTGTCAGATCCAAGCATGTTCTCTTGAATCTCTTGTACATTTTTGGTGTGTTTGGCACAATTTGTTTTATTGTTTACTTCTGTGTTATTGTGTACCCATGTTGTATCTGGACAAGAATCTTGGTTGTTTGGTTCCGTACTACACACATTGAGTGTAAGACTACATGGATTTAAATATTCAAATTTCCTAGGTGTTACAACATGTTCAATTTCACTTTAGGATGTTCGTCAAAGATAAAATATTCTCTCAAATCCTTCACGAACACAAAATCTGTCTCAGTATATGTGCTCTCATTTATGACTTGTTTAAAAGTGACCGATGTTGTATCTGGACAAGAATCTTGGTTGTTTGGTTCCGTACTACACACATTGAGTGTAAGACTACATGGATTTAAATATTCAAATTTGCTGGGTGTTACAACATGTTCAATTTCACTTTAGGATGTTCGTCAAAGATAAAATGTGCTTTGAAATTGTTCACAACAACGAAATCTGGCTCAGTATATCTTGTATCTGGACAAGAATCTTGGTTGTTTGGTTCCGTACTACACACATTGAGTGTAAGACTACATGGATTTAAATATTCAAATTTCCTGGGTGTTATAACATGTTCAATTTCACTTTAGGATGTTCGTCAAAGATAAAATATTCTCTCAAATCCTTCACGAAACAAAATCTGTCTCAGTATATGGTGTTTGGCACAATTTGTTTTATTGTTTACTTCTGTGTTATTGTGTACCCATGTTGTATCTGGACAAGAATCTTGGTTGTTTGGTTCCATACTACACACATTGAGTGTAAGACTACATGGATTTAAATATTCAAATTTCCTGGGTGTTATAACATTTCACTTTAGGATGTTCGTCAAAGATAAAATATTCTCTCAAATCCTTCACGAAACAAAATCTGTCTCAGTATATGTGCTCTCATTTATGACCTGTTTAAAAGTGACCATGTAAAGTCTGTCATTTTTATTAGCTCCAATGATCACAAGTGTAAGAACAGATAAAACAGATTAGTGTTAATCACCTGAATCTGGATCAATCACTGCACCACCTCAATTCTTGAAAGCTTTGAATCCTGTTTCTACCTGGTACCGAGTATTTGCAACATTGGCTTCTGATACTTCAGTGGACAAGATCAACTTGGTCAACACCCGAGTATTGTATCTACTGGTAACCGAGTATTTGCAACATTGGCTTCTGATACTTCAGTGGACAAGATCAACTTGGTCAACACCCGAGTATTGTATCTACTGGTAACTATTACAGTTTCAGAACTTGTAACTGTTACAGTTTGAGCTGTATCACTGGTAACTGTTACCGTTTCATCTTGTTCACTGGTAACTGTTACAGTTTCAGCTGTGTCACTGGTAACTGTTAAAGTTTCAGCTGTGTCACTGGTAACTGTTAAAGTATCAGCAATGAATGAGAGTGAGGATTGAGTCATGCATGACGTAGTTTGGATTGTTAAAATGTGTTGAGCATAATGATCGTGATGGTAAGCTTTTATCTCTGACCACAAATCTGTGTTCCACACACAGATAGAGGGTACCTTTCTACTTCCTAGATTTTTGACAATTTTGTTTTTGATTTATTTTTTATTAACTAGCGGAGACATGTTACCGAGGTCTTTATCACTTGAAACCAGGCGGATAACAATGAAATTTCTCAAGTTGTAGAACTGAAAACGGTTAGAATGGTGTTTTTTATTTGCTCTGCGTTTCATATTGTTCGTTATAAAGATAAGAATCACAGCTCTTGTTCGAGGATAAAATTCCATGCCTCGGCTGGGATCGAACCCACGCCCTCCTGTTTACCAGGCGAGCGTCTTGACCACTACGCTACCGAGGCGCTAACTATTACAGTTTCAGAACTTGTAACTGTTACAGTTTCAGAACTTGTAACTGTTACAGTTTCAGCTGTATCACTGGTAACTGTTACAGTTTCAGCTTGTTCACTGGTAACTGTTACAGTTTCAGCTGTGTCACTGGTAACTGTTAAAGTATCAGCAATGAATGAGAGTGAGGACTGAGTCATGCATGACGTACTTTAGATTGTTAAAATGTGTTGAGCATAATGATCGTGATGGTAAGCTTTTATCTCTGACCACAAATCTGTGTTCTTCAACAAAACCGGTGAAGATAAAGAGCGACGCATGACGCAAGCAGTAAAACATCCGGGGACCACAGAACTTTCAAAACAAATAACCATGGACCACCACCAAGTCATACCAAACTACTACACTAACTCCACTAAAATACATATCTAACAATAGTTTACTAGTCACAAGTGTCCGTCTTTCTTCGTCAATTCTCTAGTTATTAAGTCCATTTACAAGAGTATGATGTTAGAACCCGCAACAAGTTCAAGTTAAAGATCAGGGAGATGAAAAACTTGAAAAAGAGCACAAACTTTGAGAAAATTTCCTTCTCTTGAGTAGAACTACAAATTTCCATCTTGAACTATTACTTAAGGAACTTCCTTTTCGTTCCAAGTTCTGCTAGCGGAGACATGTTACCGAGGTCTTTATCACTTGAAACCAGGCGGATAACAATGAAATTTCTCAAGTTGTAGAACTGAAAACGGTTTAGAATGGTGTTTTTTATTTGCTCTGCGTTTCATATTGTTCGTTATAAAGATAAGAGTCACAGCTCTTGTTGAATGCAAGATACAATTGATTGTGATCTACAGATATCAAATTGTACATCTACTGAGATAGCACGTATGAAGACTTAGTGAAGAGATTTAATATTTAAGAGGCTTAATGTTACAGAGGATTTAGATCAAAGTTACTAAGAGGACCTAGTCGGTTTGACCAATGATCAGGACAAGCGATGAAAGATGGTAATAAGCTTTAGATTTCATTCAAATGTATTCATAATCCTTTCATCCTGAGGGGTAGGTACTTAGTTCTAAAATTGTATCAAACTTTAACCTGTTCCCACAGGAGAGTTGAACGATTCTTCATGCAAAATTCTTCATTTCTTATTAAAGTAAATACCTCCTTTTTATTTGCTCTGCGTTTCATATTGTTCGTTATAAAGATAAGAGTCACAGCTCTTGTTGAATGCAAGATACAATTGATTGTGATCTATACAGATATCAAATTGTACATCTACTGAGATAGCACGTATGAAGACTTAGTGAAGAGATTTAATATTTAAGAGGCTTAATGTTACAGAGGATTTAGATCGAAGTTACTAAGAGGACCTAGTCGGTTTGACCAATGATCAGGACAAGCGATGAAAGATTGTAATAAGCTTTAGATTTCATTCAAATAAATTCATAATCCTTTCATCCTGAGGGGTAGGTACTTAGTCCTAAAATTGTATCAAACTTTAACCTGTTCCCTCAGGAGAGTTGAACGATTCTTCATGCAAAATCTCATTTCTTATTAAAGTAAATACCTCCCGATTCATCCAGAACACTGTGCTTACAAGGACTCAGGACAAGCGATGAAAGATTGTAATAAGCTTTAGATTTCATTCAAATATATTCATAATCCTTTCATCCTGAGGGGTAGGTACTTAGTCCTAAAATTGTATCAAACTTTAACCTGTTCCCACAGGAGAGTTGAACGATTCTTCCTGCAAAATTCTTCATTTCTTATTAAAGTAAATACCTCCCGATTTATCCAGAACACTGTGATTACAAGGAGACATCACAACACAACCAATGAGAAACATAGTGTAATAGAAAGTAAAAATATTAAATACCATGGAAAGTTTTAAAAAGGACTTCAAATTTAAACAGGATCATAAAATCAATCTCGAGACTATACAAATCCGATCCGTATGATTATGTGAGGATTTCCAAGAAATTTACAAATGCCACTAAATTGATCAATCTCGAGACTATACCAATCCGATCCGTATGATTATGTGAGGATTTCCAAGAAATTTACAAATGCCACTCAACTTTCTATACAGAAGCAAAATAATAAAGAATGAGGATTTCCAAGAAATTTACAAATGCCACTCAACTTTCTATACAGAAGCAAAATAATAAAGAACTGCAGAATCAATTCATAAAGACCATTATGAGGGGACTTGGTAACGCATTGTTACCATAAATCTGACTGACCATCACAAGAATAAAGGATTCATACCTACTAACAGTATTAACTTATTAGAGGCCCAAAGTCTCAAAACAGTCATACGCAATAATGCTATTTTAGAAAAGAGCATTTTAATATTCTCCTCAAATCAGTAGCAGATGACAAACCGGAAGACCATGAAATCAATCACATTGATACTGTACTCCACTACTGAAGACACTCTTGCTTCTAAGGAAATAACCACGAGAAAATCTTTGGAATTCAAAACAGACCACGAAATCAACCAAAAGGGTTAACAGTCATCCATCATAAAATGGATTTTATTGACTTTCTCATTTGGTCGTAAATTTTAAAGCTGTAAAAGATAGCTCTGTTGTTAATATTAATAAGAAGTTATAGTAAACAAGGTAACTAGTATCAGTCATTTAGAAGTACTTAGTGCTGTGGGTAGGATGAACATACCATTAATTTGTCGAGTTAATGGGTTGTTTATAACGGGTAGGATGAACATACCGTTAATTTGTCGAGTTAATGGGTTGTTTATAACTTCAGTGTTCAGTGCATTCTTTTAGCTGGTGTAGTTTATTACAACCGTCTACAGTGTAAATATCCCATGAATCTGTAAGTGCACTAAGTAACACACTAATTATAACCAATGGGCCAAACTTAGTTAAAATGAACCAACAACCAAAATACATACTTGTGATTCAAAAATTACTACT
The DNA here is from genome assembly GCF_000475195.1 of Diaphorina citri. Classification (NCBI taxonomy): domain Eukaryota; kingdom Metazoa; phylum Arthropoda; class Insecta; order Hemiptera; family Psyllidae; genus Diaphorina; species Diaphorina citri. The sequence goes on along the minus strand of NW_007379624.1, from coordinate 28,769 downwards.
TTAAATTTAAAAAGAGGTTTTTACAATCATCTACAATGTAAGTATATCCCAAGAAGTTGCAAGTGCACAAGTAACACGCTAATTATAACCAATGAGCCAAACTTAGTCAAAATGAAACAACAACCAAAATACATACTTGTGATTCAAAAATTACTACTTTAAATTTAAAAAAGAAATGCAAGGAATTCTCGCATTCTGATTGGTTCTTTCATTTTGGGTTGATGACTCATTGCTGCCATATCCATCTGGATAACGTATAGTTATGTATTGAAAATACGTAGAATGACTAATAAATGACAAGAGGAAAGTAATTATAAAAGTTCATTTCTACTACAGATTGCAACTTTTTAGTAAAGAAATGCAAGAGTTGTATTTTTATCAACTTCCGATTGCATATCAGAAGAGGTAGAAAAGTCGTTTGCGCATTAGATGTTTCTCTGTCTTTTCATGTTATGCAACGTACTTCCCATGTTAATACTGCTGAGCCCGTTTTTACAATCATCTACAATGTAAGTATATCCCAAGAAGTTGCAAGTGCACAAGTAACACGCTAATTATAACCAATGAGCCAAACTTGGTCAAAATGAAGCAACAACCAAAATACTTGCGATCCAAAAATTACTACTTAAAGTAAATTTAAAAGGAAGTTTTCAATGATATGAAGGCCAAAAGCATCAAAATTGAGAGACATACCTACTCCATGTGCTGTGAAAGGCAAAGATGATCACATCATGCTATTAGGCTACCTGAATTACCAAATATTCAAATTTGGTAAGGGCGCAGTTTAATGTCTATTATTTAGATGATGGCACAAGGTTAATACCAACGGAAAGAAGGACGGTCGAATGAAATTTCGTGCTTCGTTTCCTGCTGTCACAAAGAATGGATTTATTTCTTTTTTGTTCAACGCACGTCTGAGATCATCGGTTTCGTTTTCGTTCAAGGTCATTATAGTGGATTTCACATACCTACTCCATGTGCTGTGAAAGGCAAAGATGATCACATCATGCTATTAGGCTACCTGAATTACCAAATATTCAAATTTGGTAAGAGTTTAAGAGTGAAGTTTAATGTCTATTATTTAGATGATGGCACAAGGTTAATACAGAAAATTGAACCATATAATTATGTTTGAATCTGAAGAAATAAATTTAAATTTCTCTGCAAACTAGTATTTATTCCATCTGAGTGGATTTCAAACTTGGAAATTTTCATCATAACCTCATGCTCAAATAGCAAAAGTGCTGATTTCCTCTGTTTAATTTCCTTTTTAAACGCTCCTTTTGATTTTTAAAGAGATACGGTAGGTATGCTGTTGGAATAAGTTCTGGGCAAGTCACAAACATGCCATCTAACCTTGAAGTTTCTTACTTTTGTTGAAGTTAAAAATAAGAGTAGTCGAGCGTATTTTCAATGTAATTATCACACTCCGCTTTTTTACTCTAATACAAACAAACAGTTGATTCTCACAAAAAATCATAGAAACGGTTAATTTATGTCTCGAATTTCTCAAGGGAAAGAAAGAAATTGGTCTGGATTAGAAAATTGAACCATATAATTATGTTTGAATCTGAAGAAATAAATTTAAATTTCTCTGCAAACTAGTATTTATTCCATCTGATTTTTTTAAGGAATGGAAACATTTGTGACGTCGAGCAGTTTGACATTACACAGGGAATGGCACTAGTTACTGACGTGAATGTTTTCATAAATTGTTTTTACTTTCTATTACTACAGTATAGCGAGCTATACGGTCTGGATTGTTTTCCAACGCCCTTGAGCCTGGGGGCTTGACAGAAGATTGAATTTATTCGTCAAAGCTATTGCTTTTGTGGGTGTATTAATGACCTTTAGAGAGCAGCAGCTTTTGAAGAATTTAGCTTGAAGTCAACAGTTACTGACGTGAATGTTTTCATAAATTGTTTTTACTTTCTATTACTACAGTATAGCGAGCTATACTAGTTTAAAGGGGGCACGACTATTGACTTCAAGCTAAATTCTTCAAAAGCTGCTGCTCTCTAAAGGTCATTACGTCATAATTTTTGACGAAATCACATTCTGGACTAATTAGAGTCAGAACCGACCATATGTCTCGCGCGGGCAAAAGCAATAAAAAAAAATCCAAATTAAACTCTCATAAACGTCTTGAATTATTCATTCAAGTGTGTCGAAAAAAACATTCTCCATAAAAAGTTGGTACAGTTTTAATCATTTTCCAGCGGAATGCATACAACTTTTACTCTCTATCGCGCGCTGTACAGGCCTACGGGTTTGTACATAATACTATCATGGAAACGCTTTCAAGACAAAGAAGAAAAGATATCCAAAATTGGTCGGAATTTTAATTTCAAACAGTTTACCATGCCGCGCCGGCCAAGGGCCAAGTCACGATTGTGGACTCACATTATGACACTCCATGGACTGTGGTCCAAGCTCCACACACCCCAAAGGTTCAAAAGCTACAACTTAGAAACCTCTTATGCCAGATCATTATTCTGGAGAGCACAACGGAAGACCAATCAACAAGTTTCAGTCCTCAGATCCAAGAGCGCCGGCCAAGGGCCAAGTCACGATTGTGGACTCACATTATGACACTCCATGGACTGTGGTCCAAGCTCCACACACCCCAAAGGTTCCAAAGCTACAACTTAGAAACCTCTTACGCCAGATCATTATTCTGGAGAGCACAACGGAAGACCAATCAACAAGTTTCAGTCCTCAGATCCAAGATATGTATATCTAAGGTGATTATAAGATCCAGATAATTGGTTCGGATCACTGCATGATGTAGTGTCAGGTGTCAATCACTGGCTAGGTTCACCTGGTGCTTCCTACGTTTATTAAGGTCCAACACTATGAAAACGAACTTTGAAGATTGTACAGTATGTCCCAGTCGAATAGCCGAATGAGATGACTAGGACACCCACCCTGTATTGTGTCGGAATTCGTCATTTACATTAAAAGAAACGAATAATATGTATTAGGATTTTATTTAACTAGATTGAACAGTTTTTTTTCTCCTTCATATTCTAATGATGTCTGAATATGTTAAGAAGCTGGGTGGATGTTAGGTATGTTGCATATAATATACAAGTGACTCATCAATAAAGGATAGAAAAGTTTGACAGGTATACAACACATGCAAGATTTTCGTGGTCGATATGGGATATGAATATCAAATATCACTACGTTTATTCATGTGCATCAAACCATGTTTGGGCTCTGCCATGTGTAATAATAGGTGTATGATAATGGTATTATTGATGACTTTGAAGCAATCAATCACTTACATAACTGGAGAAAAATAGATCACATCACGATCGATCGATCGATCGATCGTTTATACGGTTCGGGCAGGGTCAATATAGCCCCAACAGAGGATTTTTTTTTTTAATTTCATTCGACTTTTTCAAGTCTATTCTAGATCTTTCTCAAATTTCATCCAGTTTTCGTTTTTACTTTCCTTATTTCTAATTGGATAAAATCCTGGTACGATCAGATTGACAGAATACTTAAAAATTGCCTTTAGTAAAACAAACTCAAGCAATGTGCAGTATTCAAGTTTAAAGTGACTCATCAATAAAGGATAGAAAAGTTTGACAGGTATACAACACATGCAAGATTTTCGTGGTCGATATGGGATATGAATATCAGATATCACAATAGTTCAACTTGATTCATCAAGATTCCCTGATAAAAATTTGGGTTTAACTAGACGAGTTCGCTGATTTTCGGAGCTCCCTTAATTGTCTTCGGAACTATTCGGAAGTTCAAATAGACCAGATAGAAGCATTAACAGATTAACACTCACACGCTACATACAATAATCAGTGTATCACTAACATCACTATCGAGCACCAAACTCAATTTGCACAAGACAGAAATCTCATTTCACAAATCAACAAAACCGGTGAAGATAAAGAGCGACGCATGACGCAAGCAGTAAAACATCCGGGGACCACAGAACTTTCAAAACAAATAACCATCGACCACCACCAAGTCATACCAAACTACTACATGAACTTACACTCCACTAAAATACATATCTACCAATAGTTTACTAGTCACAAGGGTCCGTCTTTCTTCCGTTAATTCTCTAGTTATTAAGTCCATTTACAAGTATGATGTTAGAACCCGCAACAAGTTCAAGTTAAAGATCAGGGAGACGAAAAACTTGAAAAAGAGCACAAGCTTCGAGAAAATTTCTTTCTCTTGAGTAGAACTACAAATTTCCATCTTGAACTATAACTTAAGGAACTTTTTTCGTTCCAAGTTCTAAACCGGTGAAGATAAAGAGCGACGCATGACGCAAGCAGTAAAACATCCGGGGACCACAGAACTTTCAAAACAAATAACCATCGACCACTGACCACCACCAAGTCATACCAAACTACTACATAAACTTACACTAACTCCACTAAAATACATTTCTACCAATAGTTTACTAGTCACAAGGGTCCGTCTTTCTTTGTTAATTCTCTAGTTATTAAGTCCATTTACAAGAGTATGATGTTAGAACCCGCAACAAGTTCAAGTTAAAGATCAGGCATCAGGGAGATGAAAAACTTGAAAAAGAGCACAAACTTCGAGAAAATTTCTTTCTCTTGAGTAGAACTACAAATTTCCATCTTGAACTATTACTTAAGGAAGTTCCTTTTCGTTCCAAGTTCTAAAGAACTGTGCTTACCCATACCATCTTATTAAGAAACTTACTTAAGAGTAGAGTGGACCCGGTTTGTAAGTAACGAACAAGCTAGGTTGTGAGCAATAGATAATATGTAACTTATTAAAGTGATTAATTAACTCACTACTCCAGGTAAGATGTCTTCAAAACCTCAAATTAAATCTTGACCAACTTCATATTTCGTCATGTTGTGAAATTTAATTTCATATCGAGCACGGTATTTTTTATTATATTTGCTGTTATTATTCTTACTATTATTTGTACGTCCGGTGAACTTGCTCTTTACACAAAAGTAATTAAAATATGCTTTTACTCCACAAATAGCGGTGCATATTAGTATATCTGCTTCAAATAGCAAAATTTATAGGAAAACCTGATGGATCTTGTTCTTTCTCCTAGAATCAGAAAAGACTTCTCCTAGAATCAGAAAACACGTGCCAAACAAACAGGGGAGGAGTTTAATAAGTATCCAACACATCTGCCCAAAATCATCTAAATCGTATGAACCGTTCGGGAATTATGGCGAATCACAGAATTCCTTCGGATCCAAAAACTTGAGTGCAGGTGAAAAATCACATAAGAAAATTTCTCTTGCATTGTAAAATCGTCGAAAAGTTGGACCTCACATTGTTTCTTCAATTACAAAATTGTAAGGCAACGCCAAATGGGGCTAAATGAACCTTTTTTTTTCGAGTGGGCGACATCCATAGAATGTCGAACACATTATCCTGCTACGAAATAAAAGGCATTACCATAAATCAAGTGCATTATGCCATCACATAAAATAATTAAGAGCCCTAAGTTATCGACGCCATAGAGAAATAGTTTGTGGCATAATTGGTGTAAAGTTTGTAGTTTGTTTATGACTATGTACTTCGGTACCAAAACAACTGGATAGCGATGATATAAAGGCCCATATAGGGAGTGAAAACTTATGCCCAGTCTATGGCATATATTATACATATCTGGACAGTGGCAAAACACACATTACACACTAGTGTGTCATAGAATTTCAGACTTTTGAGTTGTCTGCTAGTAAATGCTTTGGTAAGTCCAGTCCAGTTTGGTATGCGATGGCGGTATAACATCTAAGCACCGATTTACTTACCGGTTTAATCTGCTACAAAGTTGTAGACATATGTGCAATTGTGCATGTTACTATGCTTTAATTTTATCAGAATAGTGGAATAATCCACCTAGTTATGTATTGAAAATACGTAGAATGACTAATAAATGACAAGAGGAAAGTAATTATAAAAGTTCATTTCTACTACAGATTGCAACTTTTTAGTAAAGAAATGCAAGAGTTGTATTTTTATCAACTTCCGATTGCATATCAGAAGAGGTAGAAAAGTCGTTTGCGCATTAGATGTTTCTCTGTCTTTTCATGTTATGCAACGTACTTCCCATGTTAATACTGCTGAGCCCATTGTAGAACAGATTTATGGACTAAAAATAATCCGGTATAACACAATACTTCGGAATTCTCGCGACAAATAACGTTACCAAATTTCCAGACACAACAATTCACACATCTGGATTGGGCTAGTCCACAATGTGTTCACAACTGCTCTACATTCTATTCAATTATGAGCCAACCAAAAAAATCACCAAATATTCGCTCCAGTTTTACTTTTTTTATTGCTTCCTAAGTCATACGCAGACCAAGAACCAGTTTCTCCCCCCTATAAAAGTTCACTTCTACTACAGATTGCAACTTTTTAGTAAAGAAATGCAAGAGTTGTATTTTTATCAACTTCCGATTGCATATTGCATATCAGAAGAGGTAGAAAAGTCGTTTGCGCATTAGATGTTTCTCTGTCTTTTCATGTTATGCAAGGTACTTACTTCACATGTTAATATACTGCTGAGCCCATTGTATTGTAGAACAGATTTATGGACTAGAAATAATCCGGTATAACACAATACTTCGGAATTCTCGCGACAAATAACGTTACCAAATTTCCAGCCACAACAGTTCACACATCTGCATTGGGCTAGTCCACAATGTGTTCACAACTGCTCTACATTCTATTCAATTATGAGCCAACCAAAAAAATCACCAAATATTCGCTCCAGTTTTACTTTTTTTATTGCTTCCTAAGTCATACGCAGACCAAGAACCAGTTTCTCCCAAAAAAGTCCACCTCAAATTTGTCAACCCAAACTATTCACAGCTGGTGTCATAATTTTTGACGAAATCACATTCTGGACTAATTAGAGTCAGAACCGACCATGTCTCGCGCGGGCAAAAGCAATGTCATAATTTTTGACGAAATCACATTCTGGACTAATTAGAGTCAGAACCGACCATATGTCTCGCGCGGGCAAAAGCAATAAAAAAAAAAAATCCAAATTAAACTCTCATAAACGTCTTGAATTATTCATTCAAGTGTGTCGAAAAAAACATTCTCCATAAAAAGTTGATACAGTTTTAATCATTTTCCAGCGGAATGCATGCAACTTTTACTCTCTATCGCGCGCCGTACCGGCCTACGGATTTGTACATAATGGCTCTGAGACCTTGGACCCGTGACTAGAACCATATCAAGGTCTTCTGAAGAGAGTGCGAGTAAAAAACCGTATCTGCCAAATCATTCATACAGGGTTACTTGTCAAACTTTGTTCTGTGAGGGCGTCAAGATAATTGGGGGGTTCCTAATCATGGTGGTTATGACAGTTAACAAGTTTATTATGATATCTACTTATCTACCAGAGGGGAAAGTCATTTTCGTATCAAATATTAGGTACACAATTTTAATCAGGTGGGTGCAGTCGGCGCTGCTTTCATGGTACTTGATATTCTCTGGGGGCATGTTATACCAGGTACCTAAGGTCTGATACCATTCATTTGGTGGTACAAAATTACAAAAAAAAACAGCTTTATTTCAAGTTAGAATTTTTTTAACACTAAAAATCTGACGTCCCTCCCTGAAGAGAGTGCGAGTAAAAAACCATATCTGCCAAATCATTCATACAGGGTTACTTGTCAAATTTGTTCTGTGAGGGCGTCAAGATATATTGGGGGGTTCATAATCATGGTGGTTATGACAGTTAACAAGATTATTATGATATCTACTTATCTACCAGAGGGGAGAGTCATTTTCGTATCAAATAGGTACACAATTTTAATCAGGTGGGTGCAGTCGGCGCTGTAAGAAAACAACCTACGTGTTTTTATACTTCACATGAAATCATTTAAATTATCGCATGTGCATTTAACGATGTGTAGACTATATCTATCCAGCCCATTGTATTGTAGAACAGATTTATGGACTAGAAATAATCCGGTATAACACAATACTTCGGAATTCTCGCGACAAATAACGTTACCAAATTTCCAGCCACAACAGTTCACACATCTGCATTGGGCTAGTCCACAATGTGTTCACAACTGCTCTACATTCTATTCAATTATGAGCCAACCAAAAAAATCACGAAATATTCGCTCCAGTTTTACTTTTTTTATTGCTTCCTAAGTCATACGCAGACCAAGAACCAGTTTCTCCCATTAACTCATCTTATCAAGGAACTTACTTGAGTAGAGCGGACCCGGTTTGTAAGTAACGAACAAGCTAGGTTGTGAGCAATAGATAATATGTAACTTATTAAAGAGATTAATTAACTCACTACTCCAGGTAAGATGTCTTCAAAACCTCAAATTAAATCTTGACCAACTTCACATTTCGTCATGTTGTGAAATTTAATTTCATATCGAGCACGGTATTTTTTATTATTTTTGCTGTTATTATTCTTACTAATATTTGTACGTCCGGTGAACTTGGTCTTTACACAAAAGTAATTAAAATATGCTTTTACTCCACAAATAGCGGTGCATATTAGTATATCTGCTTCAAATAGCTTTTGTACGTCCGGTGAACTTGGTCTTTACACAAAAGTAATTAAAATATGCTTTTACTCCACAAATAGCGGTGCATATTAGTATATCTGGCTTCAAACAGCTAAATTTATAGGAAAACCTGATGGATCTTGTTCTTTCTCCTAGAACCAGAAAAGACTTCTCCTAGAATCAGAAAACACGTGCCAAACAAACAGGGGAGGAGTTTAATAAGGTATCTAGAATCAGAAAAGACTTCTCCTAGAATCAGAAAACACGTGCCAAACAAACAGGGGAGGAGTTTAATAAGTATCCAACACATCTGCCGAAAATCATCTCAATAAGGTATCCAACACATCTGCCCAAACTCATCTAAATCGTATGAACCGTTCGGGAATTATGGCGAATCACAGAATTCCTTCGGATCAAAAACATGGGTGCAGGTGAAAAATCACATGAGAAAATTTCTCTTGCATTGTAAAATCGTCGAAAAGTTGGACCTCACATTGTTTCTTCAATTACAAAATTGTAAGTCAACGCCAAATGGGGCTAAATGAACCTTTTTTTCGGTCCGGTGAACTTGGTCTTTACACAAAAGTAATTAAAATATGCTTTTACTCCACAAATAGCGGTGCATATTAGTATATCTGCTTCAAACAGCTAAATTTATAGGAAAACCTGATGGATCTTGTTCTTTCTCCTAGAATCAGAAAAGACTTCTCCTAGAATCAGAAAAGACTTCTCCTAGAATCAGAAAACACGTGCCAAACAAACAGGGGAGGAGTTTAATAAGGTATCCAACACATCTGCTCAAACTCATCTAAATCGTATGAACCGTTCGGGAATTATGGTGAATCACAGAATTCCTTCGGATCCGAAAACATGAGTGCAGGTGAAAAATCACATAAGAAAATTTCTCTTGCATTGTAAAATCGTTGAAAAGTTGGACCTCACTTTGTTTCTTCAATTACAAAATTGTAAGTCAACGCCAAATGGGGCTAAATGATCCTTTTTTTCGAGTGGGCGACATCCATAGAACGTCGAACACATTATCCTGCTATGGAATTATGGCGAATCACAGAATTCCTTCGGATCCAAAAACATGGGTGCAGGTGAAAAATCACATAAGAAAATTTCTCTTGCATTGTAAAATCGTCGAAAAGGTGGACCTCACATTGTTTCTTCAATTACAAAAGGAATTATGGCGAATCACAGAATTCCTTCGGATCCAAAAACATGGGTGCAGGTGAAAAATCACATAAGAAAATTTCTCTTGCATTGTACAATCGTCGAAAAGGTGGACCTCACATTGTTTCTTCAATTACAAATAGCTCTAGCTACTTTTTCTATCTCTAAATCTACAGGGTGAATCTAGTTTTCCGACGGTGCGGTGCCACAAAAGGCGGTACACGGGGGGTTTCTTAGTGCCACTTTCAAGCTCCAAACAAAACCAATCTCCGAACGATTGGTAATCCATTATACAAGGTCTACAGACATTTGGATCAGAGGAAATTCTTGCAATCAGAGGAAGAAAATCGAGAGTCCAGGACATCCCACTTCTTTCTCAATATTACATTCTAATAATATCTGATCACGATTCTCGAGTAAATCAGTTTTACATCCGTTAATCGTACAGTATCGACATTAACTTATGTAGGTCTACAGATTTTTACTAATCCAGAGAAAAGTCGTGCCTTTGGGCTTTGAGAGAAAACCATCTCATTTCTTATAACCGCTCATTTTGTTCAGTGATCCAGTCTTCTCCTTCTTCGCCTTTTCTCGTGTTCAGATAGGGTTGGAGTTTTTCGTCAGCCCTCAATCAGATCGCTTTTGGGGATCACATTTGGTTTTGGCAACAGACATTTTGCTAGTGGATGCCCTCCGCACTCAACCTTTGCTATTTATTCTGCTAGGGAAATTTCAGGCTGGTATCATCTCCGTGTAAAGTCTCCCAGCCAGACTAAGATAGTCTACTCCCAGTCAGACTAAGCTAGGCTAGTCCCTGTTCAAAGTCCCCCAGCCAGACCAGTGTTTGCTTATAAAAGATCTTCACGTGGGACCTCCTATTCCCAAGTGTAGGATACAAGATAACCAGATATTAAACCACACACAAATATTTGCTCATAAATAAAATTAATTTACTTCTTATCAACACACTGGCAACACATTTGAAACATGTAATTCAATCTGACCCCTCTGGTCAATAGGTCACGGGGATCAAGTAGATCCTGCTACGAAATAAAAGGCAGTACCATAAATCAAGTGCATTATGCCATCACAGAAAATAATTAAGAGCCATAAGTTATCGACGCCATAGAGAAATAGTTTGTGGCATAATTGGTGTAAAGTTTGTAGTTTGTTTATGACTATGTACTTCGGTACCAAAACAACTTAATAGCGATGATATAAAGGCCCATATAGGGAGTGAAAACTTATGCCCAGTCTATGGCATATACATATCTACCAAAACAACTGGATAGCGATGATATAAAGGCCCATATAGGGAGTGAAAACTTATGCCCAGTCTATGGCATATACAATATTATACATATCTGGACAGTGGCAAAACACACATTACACACTAGTGTGTCATAGAATTTCAGACTTTTGAGTTGCCTGCTAGTAAATGCTTTGGTAAGTCCAGTCCAGTTTGGTATGCGATGGCGGTATAACATCTAAGCATCAATATACTTACCGGTTTAATCTGCTACAAAGTTGTAGACATATGTGCATGTTAACTATGCTTTGATTTTATCAGAATAGTGGAATAATTCCAGTTTGGTATGCGATGGCGGTATAACATCTAAGCACCGATATACTTACCGGTTTAATCTGCTACAAAGTTGTAGACATATGTGCAATAGGACATCCCACTTCTTTCTCAATATTACATTCTAATAATATCTGATCACGATTCTCGAGTAAATCAGTTTTACATCCGTTAATCGTAATACAGTATCGACATTTGTGTACTCGTATGTAGGTCTACAGATTTTTACTAATCTCGAGAAAATTCTTGTCTTTGGGAGAAAACCATCCCATTTCTTATTACCGCTCATTTTGATCAGTGGATCCAGTCTTTTTCTTCTCCTTCTTCGCCTTTTCTAGTCTTCAGAGGGGATCGGCGTTTTTTGACAGCCTCTCAATCAAGGGTGATTGCTTGGGGTCACATTTGGTTTTGGCAACAAAAAAAATTGCCCTTCGCACTCAAACTTTGCTATTTACTCGTATTTAGCCAAGGAAATTTCAGGTGTGTATCCTCCCTGTTTAAAGTCTCTCAGTCAGACTAAGCTAGTCTAATCCCTGTCTAGTCCCAGCCAGACTAAGCTGGTCTAGTCCCTATTTAAATTCTGCGAACCAGATCAGTGATTGCTAATAAAAGATTTTCACGTGGGACCTCCTATTCCCAAGTGTAGGATACAAGACATAACCAGATATTAAACCACACACAAATATTTGCTCATAAATAAAATTAATTTACTTCTTATCAACACACTGGCAACACTTCCAGTTTGGTATGCGATGGCGGTATAACATCTAAGCACCGATATACTTACCGGTTTAATCTGCTACAAAGTTGTAGACATATGTGCATGTTACTATGCTTTAATTTTATCAGAATAGTGGAATAATCCACCTAGTTATGTATTGAAAATACGTAGAATGACTAATGAATGACAAGAGGGAAGTAATTATTACAGTTATTACAGTTCACAGTCCAACTGTAAGTACTGAGAAAAAAAAATCCCCTATAAAAATGTAATTCAATCTGGCCCCTCTGGTCAATAGGTCACTAAGATCAAGTAGGTACAGTAGGTAGTGTTTAAAAAACTAATATTATGGTAGGTACAGGTTAAATTTATGTGAGCTTATGTTAATTTTACTGCTGCTCTTGATTAAATTGTCAATAAATTCTTTTGAAAGAACATCAAAACCTAAATAGATCATTCAAAAAGATGTTACAAGTTTTACACATAACTTGAAGCTATTTTACACATACTTTGAAACTATTTTTGTTGTAATTTGAAGCTCGTGTGCATTAACTGAACATTATTTATTTTTCATTTGTATTTCCCTGTCATTCTGATTTATAATGTTGGCGAAGAAGATCATTCCTTAAAAAAAAGTAATAATAATAATGTAAATTGAAAATAATTAAAATAATGGGTGGTAGGGAATACACCTAGCAACTGTTAAAATAATAAATTAGGATATATTGTCAACCAACGCCTCTACCCCCTACCATGACGGTGAAAAGTTGCACAAAAAAGTTTAAAAAAAGAGGTGAAAAATGCAACATAGCAAATTAAGACAACTTATGCACTACAAATTAAGAGAATAAATCAAGAGAAAATGCAAGAAATTACTCTATTGCATTTGATGTCTGCTCGCAGTTAGAAACGGCTGAGAATTTGAGACTTGTATGAAATTATCAATTACAAGTGACATGCATAATTGCATATAGTTTCAAGGTTGAGTTATGAAATATGCATGACGAAAGTCTTACATAAGAAATATGTCCACTAGACGGGCACCCACTGGGGTGGGAAATCGCTAGTAATTAATTAGTGGACATAATATCATGTTACATCGACAGAACACCCTATGTGTCATTGTGTCACAGACCACACTGTAAATAATTTTGCATTAAATGAAGAACACATGAAAATTCAAATGGTGATTATGGGCCTCACTATGATTTAAATTTGCCTCTCCCAAAAACACTAATGGCCCCAAACAGTAATCTGACAAAGCCATTCGTAGAAGCTTGACCCATCCTTTAGGGCTGTTTGCTCCTCTACACCTAAGCCTCGGAGTGGGCTTTTTGTGTATGGAGTTAAGCTGTGACCAAGCCATACTTTACCATTATCGCTGGCACAATACAGTGTTGTCAAAATACACATTAAATGGGAGACAAAAACAAGGATAACCTACACTGTACGCAATCCAGATAAACCGAAGGGTTAAGTTAAACACATCACACCCTCACAGAATTGCATATAGTTTCAAGGTTGAGTTATGAAATATGCATGACGAAAGTCTTACATAAGAAATATGTCCACTAGACGGGCACCCACTGAGGTGGGAAATCGCTAGTAATTAATTAGTGGACATAGTATCATGTTACATCGACAGAACACCCTATGTGTCATTGTGTCATAGACCACACTGTAAATAATTTTGCATTAAATGAAGAACACATGAAAATTCAAATGGTGATTATGGGCCTCACTATGATTTAAATTTGCCTCTCCCAAAAACACTAATGGCCGCAAACAGTAATCTGACAAAGCCATTCGTAGAAGCTTGACCCATCCTTTAGGGCTGTTTGCTCCTACACCTAAGCCTCGGAGTGGGCTTTTTGTGTATGGAGTTAAGCTGTGATCAAGCCATACATACTTTACCATTATCGCTGGCACAATACAGTGTTGTCAAAATACACATTTAATGGAGACAAAAACAAGGATAACCTGCACTGTATGTAATCCAGAAGATAAACCGAAGGGTTAAGTAACACATGAAAATTCAAATGGTGATTATGGGCCTCACTATGATTTAAATTTGCCTCTCCCAAAAACACTAATGGCCCCAAACAGTAATATGACAAAGCCATTCGTAGAAGCTTAACCCATCCTTTAGGGCTGTTTGCTCCTACACCTAAGCCTCGGAGTGGGCTTTTTGTGTATGGAGTTTAGCTGTGATCAAGCCATACATACTTTACCATTATCGCTGGCACAATACAGTGTTGTCAAAATACACATTAAATGGAGACAAAATCAAGGATAACCTACACTGTACGTAATCCAGAAGATAAACCGAAGGGTAAAGTTGAAGTTGAACACATCACACCCTCACAGTTTTACCGGCTCGGTTTAGCCAACATTAACCTTGGATAACATGACACTACACCCCTACAATATGAACAAGAATGATCGTTCTTAGATCAGTCTCAAGTCAAAATTGACCAATCAAATGCCTTGAGACTATGCTTAGCACGAACTTAAGAAGGCCAGCCGTTCGCTCTGAGACCATCTGACAAACCGCGCTCTCACAGACCAAGGTCTGTCAGACCGTCTTACAAGTGAGTGGCGGAAAAAGCTTGAGACCAAGGTCTGTCAGACCGTCTTAACGTGTGTGGTTGAAAAAGCTTGAGACCAAGGTCTGTCAGACCGTCTTAACGTGTGATGTGGTTGAAAAAGCTTGAGACCAAGGTCTGTCAGACCGTCTTAACGTATGTGGTTGAAAAAACTTGAGACCCACAGGTCTGTCAGACCGTCTTAACGTGTGTGGATGAAAAAACTCGAGACCCACAGGTCTGTCAGACCGTCTTAACGTGTGTGGTTGAAAAAACTTGAGACCCACAGGTCTGTCAGACGGTATGACGGACCTAATAGGTCTGTCCCCAATTTTATATCTACAAATCATGAGCATGTAGGACATTTAAATTATTTGCTGGGTATTGTTTGTTTGTGTTGCTGATGATCTGAACAGAAAATTATTTCCTGGAAGATAAGGAAGATTTTTGAGGAACACAGAATATTGGAACTTACAACCTACCTATGTAGTTCATATCAATTTACAATACATAGGTTCAGTGAATAACTAGTACCTTGGTAATTTGACAGATCTGTAAAACTCGAAAAAAGGCACGTACAGGGTTCCAAAGGCTTTATCGGGTCTAAAATCTAATGAACCGATTTCTTTGTGTTAAACATGTTTGCCAAAATTAATCAAAAATCGGGCCTAAATATTCGTGAGTATCATGAAATACGTTTATTCATGTGCATCAAACCATGTTTGGGCTCTGCCATGTGTAATAATAGGTGTATGATAATGGTATTATTGATGACTTTGAAACAATCAATCACTTACATAACTGGAGGAAAATAGATCACATCACGATCGACCGTTTATACGGTTCGGGTAGCCCCAACAGAATTTACGTGCTCTTCAAGTTATAACAAGGACTCACAAAGGATTTTTTTTTTAATTTCATTCGACTTTTTTAAGTCTATTCTAGATCTTTCTCAAATTTCATCCAGTTTTCGTTTTTACTTTCCTTATTTCTATAATTGGATAAAATCTTGGTACGATCAGATTGACAGGATACTTAAAAATTGCCTTCAATAAAACAAACTCAAACAATGTGCAGTATTCAAGTTTCAAGTGACTCATCAATAAAGCATAGAAAAGTTTGACAGGTATACAACACATGCAAGATTTTCGTGGTCGATATGGGATATGAATATCAGATATCAAAATAGTTCAACTTGATTCATCTCAGAACACATTACTATACTACAAGAAAAGCTCGCAATATAGTCTCGGAATTCACGTAGGCAAATGCACAAACAAATGGGAACAACATAGAGCAAAGACGGCCATAAAAAACATCAGCGACTTCCAAGACAAAAACCGACACCACACTAATGAGAACCAGAACACATTACTATACTACAAGAAAAGCTCGCAATATAGTCTCGGAATTCACGTAGGCAAATGCACAAATGGGAACAACATAAAGCAAAGACGGCCATCAGAACACATTACTATACTACAAGAAAAGCTCGCAATATAGTCTCGGAATTCACGTAGGCAAATGCACAAACAAATGGGAACAACATAAAGCAAAGACGGCCATAAAAAACATCAGCGACTTCCAAGACAAAAACCGACCAAAGACAAAGATAGGAAAGAAAAGTTACGACTCGGTGGTGAGGTCAATACAGTCTCCCATATAAACCGACCAAAGACAAAGATAGGAAAGAAAAGTTACGACTCGGTGGTGAGGTCAATACAGTCTCCCATATAAACATAAAAATAGTCATATACAACGTATAAAATAGTAATATACATAAAAATAGTAATATACTGCATATAAATAGTAATATAAATAGGTGCGAGAACACAAGCACACGAGAAAAAAGACAATAAGGAATTCGGGCGCGGGTCAGAAAGGTCGAAAGTGTTTGCAAAGCGCGTGGTCTATATCAGAGCAAGGTGAACTGGTTTTCTATACACTCTGAAATGAAACTTACAGCTCTAGCTACTTTTTCTATCTCTAAATCTACAGGGTGAATCTAGTTTTCCGACGGTGCGGTGCCACAAAAGGCGGTACACGGGGGGGTTTCTTAGTGCCACTTTCAAGCTCCAAACAAAACCAATCTCCAAACGATTGGTAATCCATTATACGGAAACATGGGTAATTCTATGTCTTGACCTGACGTCTTTAACTGATCTGTGGTTAGTGATGTTTGATCTAGTGTGAAAAATAAATTTGCTTTTGACAGAACTATTGGCTTTGATAACATTATCCTCAGTTCTAGCTTTAGCCCTGAGAAAATGGTGCAATTAGCCTTCACAACGGCTTCAATTATTCAATCATCCATTATACGGAAACATGGGTAATTCTATGTCTTGACCTGACGTCCTTAACTGATCTGTGGTTAGTGATGTTTGATCTAGTGTGAAAAATAACTTTGCTTTTGACAGAACTATTGGCTTTGATGGTTGCCCCTGTAAGGGTTCATGTGTAGGACCTGACCAAAGGTCCAACGCTTCTCAATCTTCTTTTGTTCTTAACATTCTTTTTTTTTTTCTCGTGTACAACCAAACAATCGAGAACACCCTGTATAATTGAATGTCATGTCCACAATAGCTATAGCTATACGGATTAGAAATGTTCGCCCGAGTACTTATAAGGCATGCGGGGGTGTGCCGACAATGGCGGTTTAAATCAATTACACAATACCCAACATGACTATCTAATAGGTCTACAGACATTTGGATCAGAGGAAATTCTTGCAATCAGAGGAAGAAAATCGAGAGTCCAGGACATCCCACTTCTTTCTCAATATCACATTCTAATAATATCTGATCACGATTCTTGAGTAAATCAGTTTTACATCCGTTAATCGTACAGTATCGATATTAACTTACTAATCCAGAGAAAAGTCGTGCCTTTGGGCTTTGAGAGAAAACCATCTCATTTTTTATAACCACTCATTTTGTTCAGTGATCCAGTCTTCTTCTTCGCCTTCTCTTGTGTTCAGACGGGGACAGCGCTTTTTCGTCAGCCTTTCAATCAGCCCTGGTATGATTGCTATGAGCTCACATTAGGTTTTGGCGACAAAAAAAAAAATTGCGAGTGGATGCCCTCCGCACTCAACCTTTGCTATTTATTCTGCTAGGGAAATTTCAGGCTGGTATCCTCTCCGTGTAAAGTCTCCCAGTTAGACTAAGCTAGTCTACTCCCAGTCAGACTAAGCTAGGCTAGTCCCTGTTCAAAGTCCCCCAGCCAGACCAGTGTTTGCTTATAAAAGATCTTCACGTGGGACCTCCTATTCCAAAGTGTAGGATACAAGACATAACCAGATATTAAGCCACACACAAATATTTGCTCATAAATAAAATTAATTTAACATACTATTAAAAGTATTGTTCAGTAAGTTTAGAGAGCCGACAAAGGATTTGACGTTCGTCCTGTAGTTTACGTTTATCTGCATTAAAGGAACGTAAAAGAGGAAACTAAAATAAGAGAATTAAAACATCACCATATTTAACAGAAATTAAAACGGTATAACCGTAACAAAGTGGAGAAAAAAAAAATGTGAAAAAACACGTTGAAAAGTGGCAGTACCATCCCCCATCCCCGCAACCAACCTGTTATATTAGGATTAAAATAATAAAAGTGTCTAAGCGATCCAACATAAGGGATGGTGGCGGTATATAAATGTCATAATAATAATAATAATGATGATAAAAAAAAAAAAAGAAAAAAAAAAAAAATTGCCTTACTAGAAGAAACGGTTGAATATATTTAGTCCTTACGTCCCCTTATGTTTTATTACTTTTTTATTTATTACCAAGTCGAAGTTACGTGTGCGCGAGCTTACTAATGTTGGGTTGTTATCGTTAAACGTTTTCATAGCACATGTTTATCGAAGGTTTAATACACATTTTAAACATTGTAGAAAAAAACTTACTAGGATAAATCCATAACTACAAGAAGTTTTCTTTAATAACTGTTAAATATTAGTCTCGCTCGTCGTCACATTTTAATTATATTCGAGTGTATTTAAAATGGACATGGCTATTATAATCAAAAAATTTGTGATGGATTGACATGCATGGATGAACTAGGGGCACTGGATAACTGGTCTCCCCAGTCTAACTTAATGTACAAAGTTTCACACAACGGTCACACAACTATTCTTCA
>NW_007379624.1:0-9274 GCF_000475195.1 Diaphorina citri | reverse complement strand
AAAAAGGGGAGAAAAAAAAAAAAAAAACTGGGGTGTCAGAAGCCGAATCGAGTGACTGGATTCTGGAACTCTAATATTGTATCAGGAAGCTCGACATCAATTTAACATTCCAACACCCTAAATCAGTGGAAATGACCCAATAGAGCTCAAACTTGTGGCATCCTAATCAATAATTATTTCCTTAGTGTATTGCGAAGAGGGGCAAATTGTTGGAGCTAGCCCCGGAGTTCCGTTAGTCTATAAACGCCCCTGGGGAGGTCTGCAATGTAGTGGGAGTTCAATTGTTCCCATATCCCAATTATAATAAGCTTTAACAAATTTACAATCATTATTAATTTATTCACTAATGATCGATTATTCTGATCAACCATATTGTTTGTGTTGGTGAAATCCACCACAAGTCTTCTAAAATTTGTGGCGTCCTATCAATAATTATTTTCTTAGTGTATGTAATAAACTGTTGCGAAGAGGGGCAAATTGTTGGAGCTAGCCCCGGAGTTCCGTTAGCCTATAAACGCCCCTGGGGAGGTCTGCAATGTAGTGGGAGTTCAATTGTTCCCATATCCCAATTGTAATAAGCTTTAAGAAATTTACAATCATTTTTAATTTATTATCGAGTGATTCATATTTAATACCATGAGATCACATGAGGGTTGACTATTTTTCACACTTGATTTTATTATGAACAATTTTATCCAAACTGCACTTGCACGCTAAAATATCTAAAGTTACAACACAGAACATAAAGATATTACCACAGTTTTGTTGAGAGATTTTTGATTTACATATTACAAACATACAAACTCATTATTTAAATATGGAGTACAATTATTTTTCCTTTTTCTTAGAAAGTTAATTATAATTTACATCAAGCATCAAGTATGGCTTTTCTAGTAACTTGCAAACAAGTAGAGCATAAATCTTTTATTCATAACGAACCTAATTAAGTTATTATGAAATAATTTTCATAAAGTACATTTTTCTTCCTATTTCTAACTAGTCTAAAATATCTAAAGTTACAACACAGAACATAAAGATATTACCACAGTTTTGTTGAGAGATTTTTGATTTGCATATTACAAACATACAAACTCATTATTTAAATATGAAGTACAATTATTTTTCCTTTTCCTTAGAAAGTTAATTATAATTTAGATCAAGTATGGCTTTTCTAGTAACTTGCAAACAAGTAGAGCATAAATCTTTTATTCATAACGAACTTAATTTGTTATGAAATAATTTTCATAAAGTACATTTTTCTTCCTATTTCTAACTAGTTACATATGTACCTACCTAGTTTAAATTAACTTTATTGCTTTCCTCATGGTACCTAATACCTTGCCAGAAACAAAGCGTAAAATATTATAACCTTGCACCACATTATAGCTTCCTCCTTGATATTCTAATCTGATATCCTTATCTTCTACCACAAACCTAGAACTAAACTAGAATCTGCAATCAACCCATAAGAACTAAGCTAGAATCAACCCATAATTGGAACACTAGACGAGCGCAAACCTAGAACTAAACTAGAATCTGCAATCAACCCATAAGAACTAAGCTAAATTCAACCCATAATTGGAACACTAGACGAGCACCTATACCATTCAAATAAATGCAATGATAGCGTAATAATAATAATAGTAAATAATAACATACTCTTTGTCCTTTGTGTGAGGGTGAATGAAAATGACCCCGGAACAGTGAAAGAATTCTTTTAGGGCAATTCTCTTCAAGAATTATATCCGACTTTAGCCTGAGAAATTTTCTGTACAAAAAATCTAGACCCAGATTTGGTCAAACTTGAACCTTCCGGATCAAAGGTCAATGTCAGTCGATGAATGTCCATTATTGTCCATGCTTTATAGATATTGGGAAAATCCTACAATGCTGCAGTGAGCACCAAAGTTGTGACATAATAACACAAAGAAATTGCATTTACAATAGGAATAACTAGTACCTTGGTAATTGTAAAACTCGAAAAAAGGCACGTACAGGGTCGTTGAATAAGGAAAACCGAACTTTACACCCAAAGCAAAACTGATATCTAAACGAGCTTCCACTGGTAAACAAAACTGATACTTCGACAGCAGGGTTCCTGGCAAAAAATTTAATACTTGATGAGCAATATTGGCAATATTATTAATGAAATAATTAGTCAAACATATTCATCAGTAAAATCAGAGCAACTCATTTGCTGGCAACATAACTTGACAGTCAAGGAAAAAATGTCGTGGAATATGATTGAAACATCACTAAAATCTGCAGTTCCAATGTCCACCTTTTTTTAATGTCCTGCTAAACAAGATCAAAATTCTGATCAAGGATAAATCACTGAATTAAAAACCGGAGTCAAGGAAAAAATGTCGTGGAATATGATTGAAACATCACTAAAATCTGCAGTTCCAATGTCCACCTTTTTTTAATGTCCTGCTAAAGAAGATCAAAACTCTGATCAAGGATAAATCACTATTTATTAGCCAGAGTTCCCAAGTAATGTAGATTGGAAATATTTCAAATATTACAAACAGTTCAAGTCGGTAATTAAAATTGAACATGTTCACCCGCAATTCAACTGTCGAGAAGTCGAGATTATTCAAATTCATTCTTGCATTTCTTGCCTTACAATGTCTCTTTTCTGGGACACTTCAAGTATCAGTTTTTTGCATCCAAAGTATTCTAAAGTGTGGGATATTCACATTATCCTCAGTTCTAGCTTTAGCCCTGAGAAAATGGTGCAATTAGCCTTCACAACGGCTTCAATTATTCAATCATTATGAATCAAAACTAATGGATTATTTAATCAGGGCAGTTTCCTTAGTACCAACTAACTCTAGTGCGTTATACTTGAAACTATAGGTGTGCCTGTGCAAGTGTGCATTATATACTATGAACTTTCAACATTTAAGGAAAAATGTCCTAGGTAAGATATATTAAAATGTACCACAAGGGCTTCTTAAGTTCTAAACCATCTCCCTAAAATAGTTTTAGATCATAATACAGATATACCTGTTGAATTTCAAATTGCCATTTTTACATTACCTACATACACTGAAATGGGGGACTTAAATTCCAGTGTGCGGAGTCCAGTGTGTAGGACTATTGCGCCCTTTAGATGGCCATGCAAAGTCAAACTTATATAAATTAACAGATTAAGAATGATGTTCATCCCCTAGGAAGGTACATAAAGTCAAACTTATATAAATTAACAGATTAAGAGTGATGTTCATCCCCTAGGAAGGTACATACGAGGTAATGTTTACGTACAAATAGGTAGTAGCTACCTATTTCATACGTCACTTACATTCGTACTTACTCTGCGGTTGCAATCATAAATCAATATCAACACAGATATATTATTGTTCGCACCGTTCTACATCTGGAATAACATTGGAACAAATTATAGCATTCGACTATGAAGTAAGATGTTGTACGTTTGATCTTAACATTCAAACACTCTACCTTGACTTGGAAACATAATATTCAGCAGTGGCGTGTCATGAGATTTTCAAAGGGGGAAGCTAGAAAGACTGACACTCGTATTTATGAACAAGAATGATCGTTCTTAGATCAGTCTCAAGTCAAAATTGACCAATCAAATGCCTTGAGACTATGCTTAGCACGAACTGAAGAGCCAGCATTTTGTTCATAAATATGTGGGTGTAAGGCCAGCCGTTCGCTCTGAGACCGTCTGACAAACCGCGCTCTCACAGCGTTCTCGCAACGACTGGCTTTCTCCTATCCTGTCTTCCTCTCATCATTTTCGGGACGATAACTTTACCCCAATTGTATAATAGTCTATAACTATTATCGTGATCGAATTATACCTCGAACTGGATTGAACCCACGGCCTCCTGTTTGCCAGACGAGCGTCTTGACCACTACACCACCGAGACAGTTAAAGAATCGGTTTTGATATTAGTGGCCCACCACTTCATAAACGTTAAGAACTCCTGATAGTCCCCATTATTCTAATTCTTGTTTATAATTCTCCCTAATTCTTGTTTAAAATATTTCAAATATTACAAACAGTTCAAGTCGGTAATTAAAATTGAACATGTTCACCCGCAATTCAACTGTCGAGAAGTCGAGATTAATATTCAAATTCATTTTTGCATTTCTTGCCTTACAATGTCTCTTTTCTGGGACACTTCGAGTATCAGTTTTTTGCATCCAAAGTATTCTAAAGTGTGGGATAATCACATTATCTTCAGTTCTAGCTTTAGCCCTGAGAAAATGGCACAATTAGCCTTCACAACGGCTTCAATTATTCAATCATTATATGAATCAATACTAATGGATTAAATTCTCCAAGATGCAATTTTAAATCCACATTTAATCAGGGCAGTTTCCTTAGTACCAACTAACTCTAGTGCGTTATAATTGAAACTATAGGTGTGCCTGTGCAAGTGTGCATTATATACTACTATGAACTTTCAACATTTAAGGAAAAATGTCCTAGGTAGGATATATTAAAATGTACCACAAGGGCTTCTTAAGTTCTAAACCAAATAGTTTTAGATCATACAGACACCTGCTGAAATTGCCATTTTTACATTACCTACATACACTAAAATGGGGGACTTTTCTAACGATAGGTGTGCCTGTGCAAGTGTGCATTATATACTATGAACTTTCAACATTTAAGGAAAAATGTCCTAGGTAAGATATATTAAAATGTATCACAAGGGCTTCTTAAGTTCTAAACCATCTCCCTAAAATAGTTTTAGATCATACAGATACCTGTTGAATTTCAAATTGCCATTTTTACATTACCTACATACACTGAAATGGGGGACTTTTCTAACGAAATTCCAGTGTGCGGAGTCCAGTGTGTATAATAGGACTATTGCGCCCTTCAGATGGCCATGCAAAGTCAAACTTATATAAATTAACAGATTAAGAGTGATGTTCATCCCCTAGGAAGGTACATACGAGGTAATGTTTACGTACAAATAGGTAGTAGCTACCTATTTCATACGTCACTTATATTCGTACTTACTCTGCGGTTGCAATCATGAATCAATATCAACAGAGATATATTTTTTTCTAAAGAAATTCCAGTGTGCGGAGTCCAGTGTGTAGGACTATTGCGCCCTTCAGATGGCCATGCAAAGTCAAACTTATATAAATCAACAGATTAAGAGTGATGTTCATCCCCTAGGAAGGTACATACGAGGTAATGTTTACGCACAAATAGGTAGTAACTACCTATGTATTTCATACGTCACTTACATTCGTACTTACTCTGCGGTTGCAATCATAAATCAATATCAACACAGATATATTATTGTTCGCACCGTTCTACATCTGGAATAACATTGGAACAAATTATAGCATTCGACTATGAAGTAAGATGTTGTACGTTTGATCTTAACATTCAAACGCTCTACCTTGACTTGGAAACATAATATTCAGCAGTGGCGTGTCATGAGATTTCCAAAGGGGGAAGCTAGAAAGACTAACACTCGTATTTATGAACAAGAATGATCGTTCTTAGATCAGTCTCAAGTCAAAATTGACCAATCAAATGCCCTGAGACTATGCTTAGCACGAACTTAAGAGCCAGCATTTTGTTCATAAATATGGGTGTAAGGCCAGCGACCCACAGGTCTGTCAGACCGTCTTAACGTGTGTGGTTGAAAAAACTTGAGACCCACAACCCACAGGTCTGTCAGACCGTCTTAACGTGTGTGGTTGAAAAAACTTGAGACCCACAGGTCTGTCAGACCGTCTTAACGTGTGTGGTTGAAAAAACTTGAGACCCACAGGTCTGTCAGACCGTCTTAACGTGTGTGGTTGAAAAAACTTGAGACCCTTAGATCTGTCAGACGGTATGACGGACCTAATAGGTCTGTGAGACCACGGTATGTCAGACGCTCTGAGCGTGAGTGGCGGGCATTGCCAGAGTTTGAATAATCACCTACTATTTTTAAGTGGTAATTAGGGAAAGGGCGGATGAGAAAACATCCTTAAATAGGAAGAGGAGGAAGTACCTAATGCTTCCCAAGTTTAAATGGAGGATTCGCCACTGATTCGACTACTGCAATGTATATCCATTCCGTTTTGTTATCTTTGATCGGTATCAATTGCAAACTGTAACCACTTGCTTCTAATCTACACCCTAGTGCAAAAATTTGGGACAGTTTTCCATCCCTTCCACTCTGACAGCCTTTTCTGAATGTTTTGAAAATATTTTCAAACGGTTTTGGTACCAACTAAAAGCTCACTTTGTCTTCAAGAGACCTTCTTTGGTTTTCTAGTTGGCTCTGTTTTCAAAGGAAATATTCTTGGTATTGAGGAAGTACCAAAGTCAATCCATCCCGATTTTTTTGCACGTGAATGTAGTATGTACTAGGGACTCTACTAAGCTTTATATTATCTTTCAGTTGATCGGTTTGTAATTTTGAACGCCCTGTACACTTACTGTTTTTTGCAGGTCAATCCATCCCGATTTTTTTGCACGTGAATGTAGTATGTACTAGGTACTATACTAAGCTTTATATCTTTCAGTTGATCGGTTTGTATTTTTAAACGTCCTGTACACTTACTGTTTTTTGCACGTCGCGTCGTTCTACAAATGTATTAGGTAAGCCATATGGCAAACTACTAATTTGGTTAATCTTACGTTGTTAATCTACAGTACCTATTATCTTGGCATTAGAGGTTAAACTCTTGTGCTAAGGACTCCGCTAACGTGATTTTTGTATTTCACGTCAAATTGAAGCTAATAATGATTTATTAACCCCTTATTAAAAATCCCAAGTACGTTAAATATATCTCGAGATGATTTAACTTGGATGGTAAAATAAGAGGTAACATTTGTCAAAGCATTGCCAAGGTTCAAGGAAAATTATGCCACAAACCCAAAACGGAATTGGTAGAAGATGTGTTTCTTCTACAAATAACCAACACTGTTGATTTATTAACCCCTTATTAAAAATCCCAAGTACGTTAAATATATCTCAAGATGATTTAGCTTAGATGGTAAAATAAGAGGTAACATTTGTCAGAGCACTGCCAAGGTTCAAGGAAAACAATGCCACAAACCCAAAACGGAATTGGTAGATGTGTTTCTTCTACAAATAACCAACACTGAAAACAATAACAATAATAAAACACATATGGACTTTCGGAAAAATGACATCTCCACTAATACAAAACATACTATGGTAAATAGTAAATACACAAGGCATATTAGTAAAGATGCTAAATCCACTATTTCACTATCGAACATACACAAGATCTGAAGCAAGCAATCCTAAAGGTTTGTACTGTAGAGATTACTCTTTCTAGAACAGTAGAATTCTGCAGAATGTATAGCGAGCGAATTAGGAGTAATTCTCGTAGTAAGGATCATGCAGTCGACATCTAGGCACACTAGAATTACCAAGGTATCTACGATATTGGCAGAAATTCTAAAGATTTCAGCAAATTCTGATTGTAAATTGTTCTAATATCTTGTGTTGTGTATATGTGTATGGAGCGGCGAGCCTCTGAGTACATTATACAATAGAAAATACTGGGTGACTCGGTGACCTTTCTAATGAAAACTTTGAATCATTGAGAATGAAAAAAGAGTCTATTTTCAATATCACCTCAGAACTAAATATACTGTGTACTCGCTATTGCTCCTGCTAATGTTTTGAATGAAATGATGCAATTTTAAATTGTCAAAAGGGAAGGATTGCTTAAAATTAAGGAAAGGACAATATGACAAATGACAACTAGTTGCAAAACTAATAAAAAGGAAAGTAAATTGTTAGCCCTCACTGGCAGAAAAGATTTGCTAGGCAAAGCTCTCAGCTTTCGAAAAGACGAGTGACCAAATTCTGAAATTCCTGAACCACCCAGTAGTTATGTGCTTTATAAAATGTAGTCCACTTCTTCTGCGTGTGTGTGTTCGCGTTAATAGTTTGTTAAATACTTCCGTCACCGTCACTTGCTTGTTAAGTGCAAGTACTTTACATGCTTCTATACTTTCAGTCCAGCGGGCCTTGGACCAGAGCTCAAGGAAGGATTAAAAAATTTTATCTACATTTTTACCATTTTTAGCTTTTTTTTAGACCTGAAGATATTCCTCATCCAACTTTATGGGTCTCGTTGTTTTTCTTTTCCAATGCTGGACGTATAAACAAGGTATATTCTATTCATTCATGCATTATGGAGAAGGAACCTAGTTGGAATTTACACTAAAAGATGGATTACTCAAAGCCAGTAGGCAGTTATTCAGCCAGCAGACTGGCTTTGTGCATTTGTAGCTGTAATGTAGAGCATTTTGTCCAATTGGACTGTAATATTACTACTGGCCGTCACGTGTCAGTTGTTTTTACACAAGGCCAGTAGCTGGACTACCTACTGGAATTGTGCAATCCAGCCATAAATTCCAATCAGGAAAAGTACCTACCTCTATGTCTATGGGAATCACCTTTCCCTAAATTCTACAATGTTTCTTTATCCTAGAGGACCTCGGAGTTTTAACATATTTTCCTGGGAGTTTCAACAACTTTCTATTACCATCTCCTTTATACTTTCAGTCCAGCGGGCCTTGGACCAGAGCTCAAGGAAGGATTAAAAAATTTTATCTACATTTTTACCATTTTTAGCTTTTTTTAGACTTGAAGATATTCCTCATCCAACTTTATAGGTCTCGTTGTTTTTCTTTTCCAATGCTGGACGTATAAACAAGGTAATGTAGAGCATTTTGTCCAATTGGGCTGTAATATTACTGGCCGTCACGTGTCAGTTGTTTTTACACAAGGCCAGTAGCTGGACTACCTACTGGAATTGTGCAATCCAGTCATAAATTCCAATCAGGAAAAGAACCTACCTCTATGGGAATCACCTTTCCCTAAATTCTAGAATTTTTCTTCATCCTAGAGGACCTCGGAGTTTCAACATCGTTCTCGCAACGACTGGCTTTCTCCTATCCTGTCTTCCTCTCATCATTTTCGGGACGATAACTTTACCCCAATTGTATAATAGTCTACAACTATTATCGTGATCGAATTATACTTCGAACTGGATTGAACCCACGGCCTCCTGTTTGCCAGACGAGCGTCTTGACCACTACACCACTGAGACAGTTAATGAATCGGTTTTGATATTAGTGGCCCACCACTTCAAAAACGTTAAGAACTCCTGGTAGTCCCCATTATTCTAATTCTTGTTTATAATTCTCCCTAATTCTTGTTTGTAGTGCTCCAGAAAACAATGCCCAGTTTGTGGTCACGTACGTGTGTTTGCACACGGGGAGTCACGTGACTCGAGAAAA